>NW_007730542.1:95540-103663 GCF_000696425.1 Galeopterus variegatus
AAACAAACAAACAAACAAAATGATTTCAATAGCACTAAACTCTCTCTATATTAAAGTTCTTAGGTACAAATTGCCTGGTATATTAATGATTCAAATTATCTTT
The DNA here is from genome assembly GCF_000696425.1 of Galeopterus variegatus. Classification (NCBI taxonomy): domain Eukaryota; kingdom Metazoa; phylum Chordata; class Mammalia; order Dermoptera; family Cynocephalidae; genus Galeopterus; species Galeopterus variegatus. The sequence continues at coordinate 95,644 of NW_007730542.1, forward strand.
AGGTACAGAAAAAAAAATGCCTTAAGGTTTAAACAAGATACTTAATATTTTCAGTTGAAATACAAACAATTATGTTGATGTGTAAACATACTCTTGAGACAATTATTGGAGGAAACCTGAAATCTGATGAATTAGGATTTGTAATAAGTGTGCTAGCAGACCTGCTCAAGGGGCTTAAAAGCTTGGGGGTGGGAAAGAAGTATGAGAAATCACTGGCCTGTGACGAACTTGATTTCAGAAACTTGAAATCTTTTTCAAGTAATTGGAGAGTGTTAACTATCAGAATGTAGCCATCAAACTTTAAATAATTCAGTTATCAGCATTTATTTTTTTAAAATGTAGAGCAAAGTCTGCATAATGAGTGAATGAACCAAATACTGAGTAGAACAGAAGGGTGAAGAACTACCTGAATAGGCAAGAGTCAATTCTGTTAATAATAATATAGTAACAAGAAAAACAGCCTGCAAAAGTCCATAACTGAACTCTTGTTCCTAAACTGTAGACTGGTGCCAGTCTCCTTAATAAGCCTGGTTCTCAAAGGGGACAGTTGAAAATTCTGACCTCTGTTAATTGTTTTCTGGTTGTTTTGTTCCTTTTTTCCTTTCTTGTTTTTCTTTTGTGGTTTGATGCTTTAGATCTTTTGGATCTCTTTTTTTTTTTTTTTTTATCTTTTGTGTATCTATTATAGGCTTTTTGTTTTATGTATTTATTATTGGCTTTTGTTTTGTGGTTGTCCTGAGGCTTACATAAAACATCTTGTACCTATAACAGGCTATTTTAAGTTGATAACAATTTAATTTTAATTGCATATATAAACTCTACACTTTTACTCCCCTTCCTCCCACATTTTATGCTTTCAATGTCACACTGTGCAAGTTTTTATAATTTGTCTTTCTTAACAAATTATTGTAGCTCTAGTTGTTTTTAACAGGTTTTTTTTTTCTTTTAACCTTTTACTGGAGATATAATTTACCCACTGACATTACAGTATTAGTTCTTAACAAATTATTGTAGCTCTAGTTGTTTTTAACAGGTTTTTTTTTTTTTCTTTTAACCTTTTACTGGAGATATAATTTACCCACTGACATTACAGTATTAGAGTGTTTTGAATTTGACAATGTACTTACTTTTACCCATGAGCTGTATATTTTTATGTTTTCATGTTACTTATCAGTGCTCTCTTCCTTCATCTTAAGAAACTTTTGTTAGCATTTCCTGTAAGGCAGGTCTAGTGGTGATAAACTCTCTCAGGTTATGTTTGTCTGAAAAAAGTCTTTATCATCCCTTCATTTTTGAAAGACTGGATTTCTTGGTATAGTATTCTTGGTGGGCAGTTATTTTTAACATTTTGATTATATCACCCCAATTTCTTCCTGCCTGCAAAGTTTCTGCTGAGAAATACAGATAATCCTATGGGAGTTTTCTTATTTTCTTATATGTGACAATTTGCTTTTTCCTTGCTGCTTTCAACAATTTCTCTTTGTCTTTAACTTCTGACAATTTGAATGTGATGTGTACTGGTGGAGATCTCTTTGGATTCGACTTATTTGGTGGCCTTTGAGCTTCCTGGATCTAACTTTCTATTTCCTTCTCCATTCTTGGGAAGGTTTTTTGACATTTCTTCGAATATGGTTTTCTGTCCTTTTCTATCTCTTCTCCTTCTGGCATGCTGATAATGTGGAAGTCATTTCACTTAATGGTGTCCCATAAGTCTCTCAAGCTTTCTTCACTCTTTTTCATTATTATTTCTTTTTTGCTCCTCAGATTGGATGATTTCCAGTGACCTGTCTTTGGGCTTATGGATCCTTTCTTCTGATTGATCTAGTTTGTTGTTAAGCACCTCCACTGAATTTTTTAGTTAAGTTACAGTTTTCTTCAGATCTCTGATTTCCCTTTGGTACTTTTTTATATTTTCTATATCTTTGTCAAAATTCTTGGTTTGTTCTTGCAATGTTTTCTTGACCTCAGTGAGCATCTTTAGGACCAGTATTTTGAATTCTCTATTGGGTTAATCATATTATCTCTACTTTACTTGGGTGAGTTTCTGGAGATGTATCTTGTTATATAATCTGGAGTATATCCCTTTGTTTTTTTCATTTTCCTTGTCTGTCTGTGTTGATTTCTGCACATTAGGTAAGACAACTACCTCTCTCAATTTTTTCAGACTAGTAAGAGAAGGACATCACCAATCCATCTAGTGAGAAATTTCAACCTGTCCCCCAAATCTTTGTGTTTGTCCAGACTGCTGTCTCTGTTTTTGGTGGCCTTCTGGAACTTAGGATGTGCCACAATCTGTCAGTATTCCAAGGCCAGCAAGATAGGAGCCACAACTGGTCAGTACCCCAAGGGCAGCAAGATAGGAGCCAGACTTTCTAGATATATCCAAAAATGTTGCAGTGTTGAATATGTGTTCCAATTTCTTCTATCTTCACAGGGAAGCTGAGCATGGGTGTTTATGTCCTACTCTCTCTGCATTAGCAGGGAAGAATATCTGTGATAATTGCCTGTGCTCATATTCATGCTACACCCTCTTTTTCTGGGAAAATAACTTCTGCAAGTGAGTCCCTTGTACATCCACATCTTTGTTTTCTGTGGTCTAGGGCCACTCAGAAATGCAAAGCCCCACCAGCTCCCAGAGCTAGCTTGTTAAAAAGACAGTCCCTTGTATGGAAGCTATAGGAGTTTTGGCACTTGATTTGTGGCCAAACTCCTTCCAGGCAGAATGGGTAAGCATGGATTTATCACTGGGGCAAGCCAGAGGGAGAAATTGTGAAGTGCTGAGATCTGGCTGTGACTCTTAGATGGCTCTTGTTTGTTTCCCCCTTAGTTCCCCAGTGCAAGTTCATAAGAAGCCAGGTTGTCAAGTTCACAAAGCTAAGAGGTTTAGAATGTAGTCCTTTGGGATGTAGCTGTAAAAGTTGGACTATTTAACATGTGCTATAAAGCCCTTGCAAGGAGAAACTGGGGGCTGTGTTTTCAAGCTCCTTCTCTGCAATGCTCCTGGGAGATGAAGCCTCTGGAAGTACTTGCATGCCTGTATAAAATTGCCACTTTTTCCTGTGCTCTAGAATGACTCATGTGTGTCTAATCCCCTTTGGTTCTACAGGTGGTGAATTAAGAGCCAAACAATGGGGAACCTAGAGTTAGGGCATTATATGTGAGCTCCAAACTCTCTTCTCTGTAGAAAGGAGCTGGGTATTGGGAAGTCCTTTACCGGTTTTATGACAGGGGTGGGGTTGGTGAACCAGTGTGCCTCAGCTTTTCATACCTGTTCAATTCAGAGGTTTTTTACAAGTTGCCCAATGTGTAGGGGTCTCTAAACTGGTCTTTGATTTTCTCTCAGAGGGAATTAATCTATGTAAAGATGTTTATTTGGTGCATCAATGGATGGAGAGAAAGTCAGGAACTTTCTATTCTGCAATGCTGCTGATGTCAGTCCTAAAGTTCTTACCTTTTTATGCAAGTGGAGAGAGGGGTAATTTAAAGGAGAGAACATGGGAAGGCTTGTCCTGAAGATTCATAGGTGGAGAAATGGCAAGCAACCCTTCTTGGGAAGTAGAAATGCTGACAGTGAACATAAAGCTCCTACACCGTTACCTGGGATCTAGCTGATCAGGGATGCCCGCTAACAGAGAGATTTCTGCAGTCAGTGTTAGAGTTGGTACCTGTATTAGTCTGTTTTTTGTTGTTGCTGTTGTTGTTGTTGTTGTTGCTTATAATAGAATACCTGAAACTGGGTAATTTATATGAAAATGAAATTTATTTCTTACAATTTTGGAGGCTGGAAAGTTCAAGGTCCAGAAAGCATATTGGTTAGGGACTTCTTCTTGATGGGAACTCTGCAGAATCCAGTTGCAACACAAGCAATCATATGATGAGAATGGCAAGATTGCTTGTTAACATGCTCACTTGCTCTGCTCATAAAGCCACCAGTCCACACCCATAATAACCCATTAGCCCATTACTCCATGAATAGATTAATTTAATCATGAGAGCATAGTCCTCATGATCCGATCACCTCTTAATAGCCCCACCTCTCAACACTGCCACATTGGCAACTAAGCTCCCACATGAGCTTTGGAGGGGACAAACATTCAGACCATAGCATTACCAAACCTCAACTGAAACGTGGGTAGATTTGATCTGATGGTCAGTTTAGTTGGAGAGGTTTTCCTTACCCACCTCACCCCCTAATTTTCCCACCTTAGTTTAATTCTGTTTTTAATTTTTTTATTGATGGCTGCCCAGTACTAGGATCTGAACTCTTGATCTTGGTGTTATAACACTGTGCTCTAACCAACTCACCTAACCAGCCAGCCCCTTAATTCTTTTAGTAAATTCACAATAACAACAGCTAACTTTTTTTTTTTTTTTTTTTTTTTGGCCATAACTTCTAGTCTTTAAGAGAATTACTCCACCCTCATTCCAACTCTTTTTTTAGTTTAAGACTGCCAGTCACTGTACATAGCTCTCCTAAACACAGTATGAACATGTGACCTCTTGTCTTTAGATATAATAACTGGGCCAATCATGGGCATAAAACTCATGTTAGATTATTCAGGATCATATTCCAGGATTTCTTGCAGTGAAGCCAATGGGGAAGATTTTATTCTCAAAAGAACAAAAGAGTGCCATTCTTGAGTAGCCTCTGGTCATATCCCCTACTGTGCTAAAAAATTCCATTTGGTGTGTTATGTTATAGAAAAGAATGGCAGTGACACAGAGACATAAGACTCAAAGAGATAATGAGAATCCTGAGAGTATTGTGAATCCCTTGTCTCCACTGTTCCCAAGTGACTGATTCTATAATGTTATTCTGTAATTTGGTTACATTTGCCAATAAATTCCCCTGCTTTTCTGTTTTCAATTCTTAAACCATTTCTACTTGGATCTTTGTCATTTGCAATAGAAATTTTCTTATTATAAACACTGCATGTCTGCCAAATGCTGGATTAAGCTTTTTAAGTGTATTATCTCAAATAAAACTCATAAATAATCATATGGAAGCATTTTAGGAAACTGAAGCAAGTATATGGTAAATATGAATAATGGAGAACTGGAAAAGGCATGAATATGTGTGTATATGTGTTTGTATATCTATGTGCAAATGTATGTTCATGTAGATATTTGGTTATATATATATATATATATACACACACACATATATATGATGGGAACATACATGTATGAAGGAGCAATACCTTGTTGTGATTAAGATAATGGATCTGTAGCTATATTACTTAAGATAGAATTCTGTTTCCAGCATTTGTATTTCCAGTAATATATTCTTCTGGACATTCTTAGACTACTTTGTGTTTCAGTTTTCACATCCATAAATAGGGATGATGACTGTACTTTCAATGTAGGGTTGTTGAGTATTAAATGAGTTAATATACAGATATCAATTAGAACAATTATGCATGCACATATTAAGTATAATTGTTCTTTTTATTTATTATTTTCAGAAAAATATATATTTAATAAATTGTAATGCATAAAAACCAAGGAATTGATACAGATTATCCAGACCTATTAAAGTTACCAATAATAATAATCATCATGATAGCTACCACTGACTGAGCTCTTACTATGTTTCAGGCACATGCTAAACACAACTGGTGTCATTTGTGACTGTGATCCACGCAAACCCTACATAGGTGGGAGCTCGATGGCCCTTACAATGGAATTGAGTTTCTCCAGTGACATACATTCTTTTTTTAAAATTTAGATAACATTTGTTACATTTAAATATTTATATTTAAAAAAATTTTAACTAAAATAACATAAAATAAGAACTGTATCTACCTTTCGGAACCTTAATATATATGGCTTTAATACATTTCAGTAATTTAAAAATCCAAATAATTTTCTCAATATTTCAGAAAACTGTGTCCCATGCAAAACCCATATCCTCTATGTATACACAAAAATTTTACTCTTTAAAATGTTTTGAATTAAAGGTATTCATATTATTTCTCTGTATAAAAAATATGGCTTCATATATAAAACTATTTTTAAATTCATCATTTATAAATTCATCATCAAATTTCATCCAAACACATATCCATACCTCACTGAACCTCTGAACACCATCTCCAGAAAAGATTTTTTCAAGCATACAGAGAAGCTTGATTTGTCTTCCATGGGAGTCAGATCAGAAGCTGCTCCTTATATTTTGTCTTTTTCTTCCCCATCGCTTCCATTTGAGGCATATGCTCACTTCACTGTGGGTCCCAGAACTTCAAACAAATTTGAGAGGAAGGAATAACTGAACTTTTTTTTTCTCTTTTCCTTCTTTCTTTCCTTTTATTTTCTTAAGCTATCTCATAATTAGCAAGGTATTAGTTTCTTCTCTATATTGCTTTAGACTGCACTATCCTTGAGATCTGAGAAAGTTGAGAAAGGAAGGATAGGAAAAATTAAGAAAGGAAAGGATTGAGCCAGATGCTGCTCTACATCACTCTATAACTCATAATTTAGAAATGAATCCCATGTCTAGTAATTAATGTACTATAAATTATCCTTCCTATGTATATAACATTTCAAATGGGCAAAACTGGGTATTTATTACCATTAGAATTCTGACATTAAGAAAATTTTTAATCACAGATTCCCGCTAATATTGTGAAAAACCTTCAAAAATATTTTATAAATATTAGGACAAGAAATAGTCAAAATTTGCCATTTAAAGCATGTTTTGCTTGCTGATCAATTCAACTAAGTTTATTTAGCAAGTCTTTATTAAGCACTTACTAATAAAGCAACTGAGCAAATAACTGTAAGTTATAGATATACTAGAACATTTCCCTGGTTTGGTAAGACTATTGCACTAATCTATTTATTTTTGTGGTATTCAGAGGATAGAGACTAAAGAAAACTATACAGCAGGATTTCTTTTAAAGCAGTTCTTTTATTTAACAATAAGTGAAGTCATACATCTTCAGTTCTTCAATGTAATATTCTGCTTTGCAGTTTAAATACAGTCTAGAAAGTTTGTACCAGAAAGTTTGACATGACAAAACAGACAAAAAAAGACAATAAAAAAAGATTTTGATGGAAAGTGTATGGATTTCTGAGACTTATATTACACCATGGCTTTACATGTTTTGAAGATGGCTATTGAAAGAATTGGTTAAATATATAATCTGTTCCTTGACTGGATTGCTATCACAATAAGGGTTAAACAACAGCAGAGCAAAAGTTTGCAGAACAAGTCCAAGTCACTAGCGCAGTTAATTTGTTTTTGTGGAGTCCATTTCTCAGTATTGATTTTTTATCTGGGCATACTTTGCCAGGAGCTGGAGTTATTTGCAGTTGAAAGCATTGGCTCTATTTTGTTTATTTCTTTGGGCAGCTCATGTCTATGTACAATCACTGCCTGAAAGAAAAATTGGAAAAGCACATCAAAAGTGAAGGAGCTTTATAGCAAAGTGGATTAGTACCTACTTTCTATCTGGAGGGATTACATTTACTTTAATATGCATATGCAACAAACTTGGTATCCCATTTTTCTCTCTGTTGGATGTGGGAAACTCATTTTATCTCCATTGACACTTTGCATGTGTTTTCAGTTAGAGAAACAAATGTGTTTATGGCAATGGTCTTGCTATAGTCTATCAGAGTATTGAATGCAAGGGTCAACTAAAAGGTAGTGTGCAAAAACTCTCAAGACAGTATTTTCCAAACCTATGTCAGCATATACAATGGAGCTGCTAACACACATTCCTAGCTGAATATTCAATATGACTGCTATTTAAGACAGGAAGTTGAGATGCACTTACTTACTTATAGGTCTGTCTTCCCTAATATTTTGAGAGATCCTGAAGGAAGAGCTCTCAAATTATTTATTATGATTGTTTATTATTTATTAATTTCTGTAATTCTCCATCACATAATGGATACACGAAGCACATTTTTTAAAAAGACAAGTAAAACAATTGAAAACATTAATATTTTTCAGTAGACTGACAAGTAATTAGGGATATTTGACAAGAGACTAAGCAAAAAAAAAGTGTTTTAA
>NW_007730542.1:103918-104850 GCF_000696425.1 Galeopterus variegatus
TATCATAGTCAATTCTCTTTAAAAGAAAGGCTCAGTAATTATAAATAATTTTCCGTCTTTTCGTAGAAGTTTTTTTTCCAAATTACCTCCATTAATATAAACTTATTAAAATATCCTGAATTTATTTATTCAATCATGTAATTTAATCCTTGTCAAAATTAGTCAGTATCCCTCTGAAATACTGAAATAAGGGAAACACGAACACAATTGAATTATTATTAGTGAAAACTCAGAATATATAAATATATTGACTATTATAAATATAAAAATATCAACATTGCAATTTTGTTTTCTCTAGAATATACCTCAAGTATTTTACATATGGAAATGGACACAGAAGTCTGTAAATAATAAACAGATACTGGAAAAAGTTCTTTGTGAACTACATGACTACCAAAACAACAGAATGTGTTGTAAACTTATTTTGTCTTTTATATAAAGAGCTACAATGTTACAACATATTTATTGCTTAAAAGAGAAAAAAATTTTAAAAAGCAAAGCCGTGGGTCAAATATTTTACCTCCCTCAAGAGAGGAGTATCTTCAGTATCTTTGAAAAGGCAATTCTTAATGAAAAATTAAGGTTATTTATTTATTTTTTTTCTGTAGAGAAAATAAAAGAATTTTTGCAGGAAGCAGTATGGAGACTTGATTCATTTGGCTCTATTTACTCAAAGTTATCTGAGGTATTGCCAATACTTTATGTTTGCAATCACTTCTCGATGATAAAATTGCTTCTGTGTTTGACTACTTTAAGGATGAGTTTTCCTTATAGCAAACCTATACTATTTTTTATTCCCACAGGAATGATTTCTGGAATATATATGTATATGTCAGGATCCTCTTCTATATCAGGAAGGGTTGTAATCTACCTAAATTTTTTTTCCTGTGTTTGGAGCATGCCAAACATATAAAAGGAATATATGTTTGTTT
>NW_007730542.1:104972-106227 GCF_000696425.1 Galeopterus variegatus
GGAATATATATGTATATGTCAGGATCCTCTTCTATATCAGGAAGGGTTGTAATCTACCTAAAATTTTTTTCCTGTGTTTGGAGCATGCCAAACATATAAAAGGAATATATGTTTGTTTGTTTTTTGTTTTTTATTAACTGGTGAGTTATGTGCCAATCTGAAAAATGAAAGCTATTTCTGTAATACATTTTTTGGCATGGAACATTTTTACTCAAGTTGAAATTTAGTATTACAGAGCCACAAAAGAAGTGTAAAAACCATGATATCAGTGAATTAATTTATAGTAAGAAATACAATCATTGAATAAGCTATTCATGTTGAAGGTCACTGTTTTCTTTCCTTATCACCAAATCTAATCGGGAGTCAAATACCGAGGTTATTTGCTAAGCATGAACTCTGAGCAAATGGAGCTAGTTCATTCACCTGAATAGGTGATTACATCAAGCTATGGTAACTTAATGCATAGATCTCTATTATATTAACACCTCTCCTGCATGAAAAAGACTTAGGCTTTTGTGGGCCAGGCTACTCTCACCCATAGAGCCCTGTAAGAACACTACTAATGTTTTGTTTTGTTTTGTTTTGTTTTTCCTAATTATAAATGCCATGTAGACTACTCATTTTCATTTAACTCATGCTTTCATTAGATAAAGAAAAAGGTAACTTTATGCAGTAAGAGTTTTCTTAGTTACAAGAAACAACGTTTAGTCCTTCTTCTCTGAGTTAATACCAATCTTTCCTTACCTGGATGTTGAAAGCTCACTGACAATCTCTTGAGTGATCCTTCTACTACAAATGAAACAATACCTGGTAGTGGTTAAAAATTCTAGTTCTAAAGTTAAGTCATCTAGGTTTAAAGCTGTGGGACCCTGGATAATTTACTTGATCTTACTAAGCAAGATAGGCATAATGAAAATAATCCACTTAAGAAAAATATGTCTGGGACATAAAAAGTGTTCAAAAGTGTCATGTACTTTGTTCCACAGCTGTGACTATATAGAGTACATAGGCTGTGGAATCATATAAATATTTCATTCATTTAGCAAATAAATATTTAAGACTTTCTCATGTGCCACTCGAAGAATAGACTGATGGGCAAAAACAATGAGTTCTAAAAAATACTTAAGTGCATGGTCCCTAAATCTCATTGGAAGATAGTTTATCTTATGATCACAAAAGAGGAACAGGAACATTAATTTTTACTTTTCTTCTCCTCACACCTTTATAAGGCAGAGTAGGGAAAAGAACACTGGAG
>NW_007730542.1:106447-107882 GCF_000696425.1 Galeopterus variegatus
AATTTTTACTTTTCTTCTCCTCACACCTTTATAAGGCAGAGTAGGGAAAAGAACACTGGAGGAGGGAGACAGGTCTGGATAACCCTGAAGTCTTAGGTGGTTAAGTGGACAGCAGGAATAATCCTCATAATACCTCCTCATGGAGCATCAGTCACCATGCTCCACCTTGAAGTGACTACCTGAAATGTTAACATATTCACCTGCGTGTTCCCATGGTGTGGGAAATTGATAACAGGATCCCTGAGGATGGTTGGTCAGCCCAGAGTGGGAGCCCAGTCCTTGTCATCCAGTTTTTCTCTTCTCTGGAAACTCTGCCTTGCTATCTTCAGCCAATTCAGCTTGGGCTGTCTTCAGTTGTTTAGAGTGTACTTACAACGATCCATCTTTATAAATGATATTTTCACAATATCCTCACTCCTAAAGTTGGTTCTTAAAAAATGCTATTAGTGGGAAGAGAGAATAAATTTTTTCCTCAAAATTTATTACTATTAAAAATACTGTGTAATTTGGGGAATGGGGATTAAATAATCACAATTTTCTTGCCTCGTGGATTCCTCAAGGCACAGCCTTGTCTCATCCATTTTTTGGTACTCTTTTGAGAAAGATTACTGTAGTCTGCTTAATGATCTGGTGCTGACTTTGCCTCAGTAGAAATCATTATGTCACATGCCAGTTAATAAAGGCCCTTAGAGAATACCAAATGGAAATGAAGCAGTGAGACCTAGAGAATTGTCAGTCCTGTTCTAGGAGGTAGAAAATGCACAAAACACAGCTCAGGTAATATTCTTATATACATCTCCCTACCCAAGGCTTTGAAGGAAACAAGTTCCTACTGTCTGAAAAGATGTTAAATGGGGAGAATAACAGGACCTTATTATTCTTGATTTTGTTCTCAATTAATGCTTCAACTCAAGAAGTAAACTGTATAGGAATTATTTGTTATTTAGCACACACAATCAAGAGGAGACTCTTTATCCCCCTTAGAAAAGCTGCTTAACATAAAATGCCAAGATTATATGGGTGAATAAATTAAGTCCATGTATCACAGCCTATGTGGTCTGAAATTTGAAAAAGTGAAACAGTGATGCTATAAACAGAGCTGCCATAAACAATTATCACAAAGTCAGTAATTTTGATAAGGTAGCTTTTTAGGTAATTCTATTAAATTTTGTTTGCTCATGGTAATTGGATAGTGTAAAAAAAGGAAAGAAGTTGAGGAGTTGAAATATGGAAAGATTGGAAAAGGTGAAGGAATTTTAAAAGAATAATCTTTCCCCTAAAACTGGCTTGTCCTGGAAACTCTAATAGGAATTCTAAGCTGCTGGTAGGCAATTTGATCCAAAGCACGTTTAAATTTAATATAATCGAACAAGCAATTTTCATGCCTCTAGTAAGAATTGAAGTGACAGGTATGAAGTGTTTTAGCTATTAGACT
>NW_007730542.1:108073-110036 GCF_000696425.1 Galeopterus variegatus
ATGGAAAGATTGGAAAAGGTGAAGGAATTTTAAAAGAATAATCTTTCCCCTAAAACTGGCTCGTCCTGGAAACTCTAATAGGAATTCTAAGCTGCTGGTAGGCAATTTGATCCAAAGCACATTTAAATTTAATATAATCGAACAAGCAATTTTCATGCCTCTAGTAAGAATTGAAGTGACAGGTATGAAGTGTTTTAGCTATTAGACTTTCATGAATGATATTCCAAATTGTAAAATATTGTATATTTTATTTTGATTAGATTTGTGTTTTATCTCTGACAACAAACTTGTTCCTAAAACACTTCTAGTTAAAATAAAATGAAGTGTTATACCAATTAAAACCAACTCATTTCCCTAAAATGTTCTTATCAGAAATTCTTTTATTTAACACCTCTACTCTCTGTGTTACTTTCTTTAACATGAAAATCAACTATAAAATTAACTTAAAAATCCTCATCTCAAAGTATCTTGTTTTTTTCCTGTTTCTTCATATAATTGAGACAATGACTTAATAAGAACTATAGAAAATGGGTTAGAGTGTGGATGAAAATCAGAAAAAAGTGTTGAATTGGAAATAAATTAAGTTGACTGATTTCATATGGTTTTTACTGCTACATAACAAATTCCCACAAATTGCAGCATGAACAATACAAATGCACTCTCTCATAGATTCTGTGGATCAGAAGTCCCCACGCAGGTTGGCTGGCTTCTCTGCTCAGCATCTCATCAGCTTAAAATCAAGATGTTGCTGGGGGCTACAACCTCATCTCTCTTCTGAAACTCAAAGGCATTTAGATCGTGGGCAGAATTCAGTTTTCTGTGATTGTAGGACTGAGGTCTGCACCTTTTTGCAGGCTGTCAGCCATGGTGACTCTTACCTCCTAGAGGCTGCCCTCAGGCCCTAACAAGTGACCCTCTCACAGCAGGATGGTTTTCTTGTTCAAAGCCAGCAGGACAATATATCTCCAGTTGGATATGAGGACATTGTATATAATGTAAAATAGCACCAGGGAGTCTACCACATCACCCATCACATAACACAACCTAATCAAGAGAGTGACTATCCCATAGTATTCACAGATCCTGCCAACATTCAAGAGGAGGGCTTTGTACAGGGTGTGCACACGAGGGGGTGAGATTCTTGTAGTCCATCTTAGAGTTCTGCCTACCACAGTGATATTTTTGTATATTACAATTCTATGGTCACTTATCCCCAATTATAAAGTTGAAAACTTTCATAACTCATTTAGTGACAAAATCTATGCAGAACTGACACAATAATTTTTAGAATTTGTTTGATCTATTTAGTACAAATATTCATGTTTGCTGCCAAAATATTAGCATGCTTGAGTATAAAGAGTATTACAGATGCACTTTTATATAATTATATATGAAACACACAGTATTACCTTTTTAAAATCTAAAAACTCTTGAATACTGAAACCCGTCTATCCCCAAAGGTTTTAGATAAGAAACTATAGACCAATTCTGTTAAAGTTCTCTAGAAAGGGGTTCATTGGGAAAGGGATTATTTCCAGAATATGTAAATGCAGTGGATTGAATGGGCCACCAAAGTCATTGAAGCTTAATCCCCATTGTAACTGCAGAGTGTGAGAAATTCTATTATGGTAATTAGGGGATGGGGCCTTGAAGACGTGATTAGATTGTGAGGACCCTGCCATAGTGAGTGGTTTAATGGTGGTCTTGGGTATCATTCTGAAGGTTTTAAAAGGAGAGAACAGGAGGAGCTAACTTTCTCTCTTCTTCTGTCATCTCACAATTCGATGCCCTGTGTTGCTGAAGGAAAAACTGAGGAAGACCTTCACCAGATGTGTTCCCTGGACTTTGAACTTCCCAGCCTCAGAAACTGCAAGCAATAGATTTTATTTTCTTACAGGTTTTCACAGTTCCAGGCACTATGTTATAAGCAACAGAAAAGGACTAATACAGTAAACCTTGGAGT
>NW_007730542.1:110352-112201 GCF_000696425.1 Galeopterus variegatus
AACTGAGGAAGACCTTCACCAGATGTGTTCCCTGGACTTTGAACTTCCCAGCCTCAGAAACTGCAAGCAATAGATTTTATTTTCTTACAGGTTATCACAGTTCCAGGCACTATGTTATAAGCAACAGAAAAGGACTAATACAGTAAACCTTGGAGTGAGCACAACATTTGCCAATTGAAATGATCTTTATAAGAATAAGGATGAGAAAAGACAAAAAAGAAACCAATATTATTTGTTTATACTTCAAATCTGAAGTACACCAATTTCATTGGTGGCACCCTGAAAAAGCAGGGCAATATTGACAGGGGTATGTAATACATTACATACAAGGTGAGGAAAAAGACTTCTTTTGCTAATTTGTTCAAATTATTCAATGAATGACTTCATAAAGAGACATTAGATTTGTACTGCTAAACTGTAGAACAAAAGAGAATTGTGTGTTTTATTTTCTCAAAATACATGGTACATTAAAAGCAACCCTTTTAAAAAATAAGTTTGTTTATCTCATTTTATTTTTCCCTTAAGCAAAATATCTGGCTCTCAGGGCAAAACCTGTTTCATTTAAGAGCCAATTTATCCACCCAGATTTGAGTCAACTAATAAAAATTTTATATGCTTATAGCTCCTCCCCTCTCAGATTTCAACCTTAAATCAGTAAGCCGTTATATTTACTGAAGGAATTACCAGATTTTAAAGGAAAGGATGTTTATTTCGGTGACAATAGCTAGGAAAACAAAAGTCCTCAGTGTGCATCTATTAGTGCTAAATGTAAAATGTGAGAAGGGGAAAAATGCTTATAACCCAGAAAGAAATGTAAATTAGACCATCACCAAACTCCTCTTCTGAAGTGTCTTATAATTTACATGTAATATATGTGAATTTACAAGCAACACTATAACTTGTACTTTGAAAGCAATGCTTGAGTTAATTAAATGAGCTCCTCAGAAAGCACAGTTTCTCATTAGATCTTTGCTGTAGTCAGGATGGACATTGAGAACTTGATTCAGGATATTCAATTCCTCATAATAAGCAGAGTTATCTTACAGAAGCTTTTTTTAAAAAAATTGTCATTTCCACAATGGATTGTTATGCAGCTTCTAAACTGCTATTTAAAATGATGGATCCCTCTTTGTCTGAGTAGTGCCAAAGCAGTCAGTCAAGGCTGTTAAATCAAACTACTGTTATTTCCATTTAAAAAAAAAAAAATGTGTCAAGTTTAAATATAAAACAAAAGAAAACAATGAAAAGCTGTTAATGTTTATTTTTTATTCTGCAGTAGTCATATAAATACATCATTGTCATGTAAACAAATCAGATGAAAGCCTAAAAGGAAAGTTATCAGAGCTGAGTCTTTACTTGAACTCTGAATCATTATTTGGTATGTTTCAGAAAGTAGTGTCTGAAAATATAGTTTTTTAGTGTTTTCAAATTAAGATAGCATGTGTTCATAACACGTGTATTACCATTGTTTAATTTATGGAGCTAAATATATGGTAGACGAAACCTGAATAGTGATAGAATTTTGAGATTGGTAGCCTCTTCTTGCTAAGGAAGGGGCTTGCTAAGGAGCTTATCAACTTCTTACCTAAGCATTGGCCTTCTTCAGAGAATAAGTATGAATGGGATGTAGCAAAGGTAGAGTTTTATTTGGGGTCTCTGATAATGTAAAACAGACAGGTGGAATCACACAGTGTATGGAATGGTGCTATGCAATGGGTGTTAAAACGATGCAGGCTTAGGTTGGATCAGATTCTCTGATACAGATTTATTGGTGAAGTTACTGGACTGGATAAATAAGAATGAAGACAAGTTTAACAAGTTATATGTTAAACTGCTTGTTCTGTTAGCA
>NW_007730542.1:112792-115066 GCF_000696425.1 Galeopterus variegatus
GGTGGAATCACACAGTGTATGGAATGGTGCTATGCAATGGGTGTTAAAACGATGCAGGCTTCGGTTGGATCAGATTCTCTGATACAGATTTATTGGTGAAGTTACTGGACTAGATAAATAAGAATGAAGACAAGTTTAACAAGTTATATGTTAAACTGCTTGTTCTGTTAGCAATTTCCTGACTGAAACTATGCCCCTTAGGAGTTGAAAAGGTCTAAACATTAGCTGCATTTTCTACAATGCTTATTTGGACTAAAAGGAAATTAATTTTATCAAATAAATCTTGGAAGCTGGATTGCATAAAAAAATCCCAAGCCTGTATTATAGGCTTTACATATGGGTTCTATAGCTTAAAAATTAGATACGTGGACTCTTTGGGAGGGTCCTTTCTCCTTGGGAAAAAATTTCTTCCATGCTTTCTTCAAGGTTAGTTGTCTACCTTCTCAAGTCCTCAGTTTCATCACCTTCTCATAAAGGTCTGAATTTCCTTGGAAGCAACCAATTGCAATTGTCAATCACTCCTTGAAGCTGGTCTTGGGAATCATAGGATTAATTTGGCGCAGGATTCTTCTAAATACCTGAAAAGGAATCATCAGTCTTTTTTCATGCATTAATTAAAAAATATATTACAGAGATTTGTTGTGGGGCCTCTGAATAGCTGGGTGGAGCAAAAAAGGTGAATTTATTTGTTGTCATGAATAAATTTATTCCTGTCTTTCCATCTTAACTCCTTATTCCGCTGTAAGGGAACTGGTAAAATCTTACAGGAGATAGTCATGCAGCGTACCCAGGGAAGGTGCACCCTCTGCCTGGAGATTGCCACCCTTAGCAAAAATGCCTGCACTCTACGAGAGACAAAGAAGAATAAAAGCAAACAGAAACATGGCTGCAAGGGACCATGCAAGCAGGATGTCAGCAGCGATCACAATGGGCTGCAGAACAAAGCCCTTTGTAAGGTATTCAGGCACCTTGTAAGCCTCTCTGATTCTGTACAGGGCCCCCAAAGTACCCAATAAAACTATTTACTGCTATCTCAGAGGTATAGGGGTTCAGTATTTAATTTGATTTAAAGAATTGTGAAAAAATAATTCTTTCTTACACAGTTAAGTTTGTGGACTGAAAATTGTATTGCCTGAAAAAAAGTAAAAGATTAAAAAAGAACTCTTCCCCAATCCCAAAATACATATGCAATAAATACAGATAGCTTAATGAAAAAAAAGAAAGAAAAAAACCCCACAAATCCTCCAGAAACAAAATCCACACAGAAAGCCCCATCAAACCTTTGCTGTAAATTACAAAAACAAATATCCCTAAACATCTGTTTTGAAAGTTACTGGCAATGGAGGGCATTGTAAAGGGAAAATCTTTCCAGAAATGCTGGAAAGACATCATTAATATCAAAAAAAGTACATAATGGATATAATGAATAGTACACAAACCTGTAAAATAATATACTTGCATCTATTAGGAGCGTTTGGAAGTTTGGGGGTTTTCCATATCCAATTTCCAATTCACATATGGCCAGGAAGTGGAAGTAAGAACTGGGCAGGGGCAACACTGGTAATTCCTTTGAACCAGTTTCCACGGTATCCATGACTGCTCTACAGAATGACAAAAATTTCTCATATATCATAGTAGCCTGAAAAGGAGATTGACCGGACTTCTTAGTACCACCCAGTAAGAAAAAGAATTTTCACTTTCCCAAGTGTTTCAAAGAAAATTTAGTTTAGTTTAGTTTTTTAAAACAGGAGTTTCTTTAAAAAGAGACCGGAATAGTTTTTAGGTATTTGACAAGTTGCATTGTTGTGCTGTCAATTGTGACATATCATAATGAACGGTAATACAAATGAAACATCTGTTTGATCACTCACTGACTACATCTGTTCTGTTACACTTGACACACTGAGCGAGAGTACATGAAAACTTCAAGGAAAATTTGTAAATGTGAGTGCTAGATCACTGATTTTGAAGGATGAGATGAGTTAAGAAGACGAGACCCTTTTAGAATGTGTTATAAAAGCACCAGCCTTTCAATTTGGCCTTGTTTCATCCCTCAGATCCATTCAATAATGGATCCTATCTTTGCAAATGTGTTTATATGCTTTTAAAACAATGTCTAAATATAAATTCCTATCATTTATATTTCGTTATTTAAAATAATATTGTTGAATTCCTAATTTGTGCCAAACACTTTTTTAAGTGATGGGCTGTGAACAAAACAGTAAAGTACTAGCGCTTGCAGAGTTTACATTCTAAAACATGAGTATGTAAACA
>NW_007730542.1:116093-116641 GCF_000696425.1 Galeopterus variegatus
AGAGAAACTGAGTGGAATCAGAGCTAAAAGTCTGATTTGGATGGAGGAATGTTTTATATTGACTGCCTGGATGATTGTATTAAACTAAAATTTTATATTCCAATTTGATGTTAATGTCCCAGGCAGACAGAGTCAATAATTTTAGCAAGCTGTCAAAACTAGGGAGTGTACAATACATATTTACTATTGCATCACTTTAGAAATTTAGCTTATTTACTGCTCCTGAAAATAAATATAATGGAAACCGTTTGCCTGTCTAGAATCTTCCTCCTTTAGGATCACTGTCTTCCTACACATCATCCACATGATTCCAACACAAATACCATTTTATATTGTCTCCAACCCCGGCCACAATGGATTAACCTAGGGATGGGTACCTGACTCATGCTGGCCAATGAGATTCATTCATGGGATTCTTAGGCCTGGGAATGGAAGATATTTGATCAGTCACTCCTTGAAATAAACAATATAAATCTCAGAGACTACTGGCAGCCACATCCCTGTTGTGATGATACTTCTGAGAAGCAAAGAAGTCAGACTTTCTGAGT
>NW_007730542.1:117210-118842 GCF_000696425.1 Galeopterus variegatus
TCAGAGAATTGAAAATACACTTTATCAAAGAAAATAAACACATAAAGAGATGCTTAACATCGTTTGTGATTAAAGAAATGCAAATTAAAACCACAAGTAGGTCCCACTACAAACCAAGTAGAATGATCGAAATTTTAAAGACTGACCTTACCAAGTGTTGACACGGATGTGTAGGAATCTTAACTTTCATGCTCTGCTGGCAGAAAAAATAATGCAACCACTTAGGAAAACAATTTGACAATTTCTTTAAAAGTTGAACAAATACTTACCATATGATCCACTGATTCTACTCCTAAAATTTACCCTAAGAGAAAAGAGAGCATATGTTGATACAAAGACTTGTAAAATACATAAATGTTCATAGCAGCTTTATTTGTAATACTCCCAACCTGGAAACCACCCGAAGTTCATTAGCAGCAAAAATGATAAGAAAATTGTCGTATATTCATTCAATAGATATACTACTGTACAACAAAGAAATAAACTATTGATAACCTACAGCCACATCGTAGAACCTAAAAATAATTATACTAAGTAAAAGAACCCAAACTGAAAGAGTATATATTGTTTTTCTGTGTTTATGTAAACTTGAGAAAGTGTAAACTAATTTAGAGTGACAGAAAAACATTGGTTGTCTGAGGATGTTGGGAAGTGGAGCCAAAAACAATTACAAACGGGCATGAGCAAACTTTGGAGGATGATGGATATGTTCGTTCATCTCATTGTGGTGATGGTTTCACAGGTGTCAGTACTTATCAAATTATGTATCTTAAATATGTACAGTTTTATTATATGTCCATTGCACCTCAATAAACTTGTTAAAAAACAAACAAGGGGGCCGGCCCGGTGGCGCACTGCTACAGTGCGCCGCTTGGGAAGCGCNGGAGAGAAATCTGCTTTAGTCAAAGTCTACTGATTTAAATATTAATCTCATGTAAAAAAATACCTTTACAGCAACATGTATACATTTATTTGTCCAAATATCTGGGTATCATGGCTCAGTCAACATGAAATTAACCTTCCCAGTCACCAAATCTGCTAATTATTTGACTTTGTTGTTAGTGAAGTAAACAAGAAAATTATGAGTCACACATATATGGGCAATTGACTTTTTACAAAGGTACAAAGATAATTCAGTGGAGGAAGGTCAGTCTTTGCAACAAATTGCACTGGAACAATTTAATATCCATATGCAAAACTATAAACTTTAATTCCTCTTTCCATAAATTGATCATAAAACTATATATAAAACCTGAAACTATAAGCTAACGGATGAAAAAATAAGAGAGAGATAAGAGAAAACCTTTGTGACCTTGGATTAGTCAAAGAGTTCTTAGATACATCAGAAAAAGCATGATTTAAAAAGAAAAAGATAGTAATGAATTGGAATTTTTGAAATTGAAAAAGTATCCTATCTCAAAGAGGCTACTAAGAAAGTGAAAAGTCAAGGAACAAACAGAGAAAATGTGTACAGAGATTATATTTGATAAAGGACTTGTACCCAGAATGTTTAAAGAACTCTCAAAATTTAGTCGGAAGAAAATAAACAACCACACATTTTTTACAAATGGTCAGAGAATTGAAAATACACTTTATCAAAGAAAATAAACACATAAAGAGATGCTTAACATC
>NW_007730542.1:120584-121703 GCF_000696425.1 Galeopterus variegatus
ACTGAGGGTTGCGATCCATTGCCGGTCACGAAAAAAGACAAAAAGGGGAAAAAAAAAAAAACAAGGAAAAATATTGTCATAGTCTTCATGATAGATGATGAATGCCCAAATTAGGGTAGTGATAGAGGTCAGGGAAAGAAATGAATAGATTAGGACTTATTTTTGTGGTAGAGCCTGTACGAATTGTTTGAAAGGAAGGAAATAATGGGATAAAGGATGACACCTATGTCTGAGGCGTGAAACGCTGAGTAAGGAGTTGTTTTGCTTCTGAAATATTTATTGTATTTCTTGAAATTCTGAGTTCTGTGGAGATGCCTCAGGAGTGGTTACAGTGGAAAGAGGCTCAGTGAGCAGAGGCCCTTGCTCGGCAGCTGCTCTCTTCATCTCACCCTCAATGGGTAGATCCCATTTTGGAGGGGAGTAATATTTTCTATATTAGTATGCCATGTAAGCTTTTATTTGGAAACTTAATTTCTCTGCTGATCAGGAGAATTAGAAATCACTTCACTAGCATCTGGGAAAATATATTGATTTTTCTTTAATTCTTCCTCAGAAAATCAGAGAATAATAATGCTGTATTTGTGCTCCACAACTCAAGACTTTAAAGTTGGAAGGTCTACTAGGAGAATATACCTATTTTAAATTCATGAGGAAGCAAGAGAGAAAGTTGAGTAATAAAATATCACAAATACAGACAGACCATCATGAGAACAATAGGGCCAATTGATTATTTGTTCACATTTTTTGCCATATTTCCAGAACCAGTGATACCTACAAGTCTATAGGCATTATCTAAGTTGTTCAAATGTTAATAAAGAGTATCTGATTTATATATTGTTTAATGATTTTCTATTAATGGGGCTTTCTCTTCTCAACTCTATACTCAAAGACATGAAAATATTTACTTCACTAAGCACTGCAGATATTGAAAATAGGAGACAAAGTTGTTTTTTACAATATTTTGAAAACAACATAAAATTGGAAACAATGCAAGTGACTAATAAGTGGGGATTGACTAAGAATATTTGGTATGTCCATATGCTACAATATAAAGCAGCCATTAACATTGTGTAGACAACTATATTGGGAAATGGGGAAATGTTTACAACATAAGGTAAA
>NW_007730542.1:122385-124058 GCF_000696425.1 Galeopterus variegatus
GGACACAAATACGTAAAAATATAATGATGGGTATCACTTGCTGGAGTGATGATAGGTGATGCTCATTTTCCTCACTGTGCTTTTCCTATTTTCTTGCATTGTTATAATAAGTATATATTTATATTCAAAAAATATTTTTTCAATAGATTAAATATTTGAAGTTCTGTAATAACAATAGTAATAAATTCTTAGCTTATAAGCTCAAATACTTCAGTGTGTGTAGTTAGCACCATTATTTTCTAATCTAGGGATCTCTAGTACATTTGAATACCATTGACATCTAGAAACTTTCAACTCAAAGGGTGGTCCTCACACCAGCAGCATCAGCATGTCCTGGGCAGCACTTGTTAGAAATGAAGAATCTCAAGCTTCACCCAAAGCTAATGAGACAGAATCTACATTTTTCAAAAGCTGCCAGATGCATACATATTATAGTTTGATAAGTCCTGCCCTAGAGGACAAAACCTCCTTATCTAAAAATGTTTCCTGATTTTGACTAAATGAGCATTGAAGATACAATAGAGCATTTAACAAAATATTATATAAAACAAAACACTGGCTAGATAGTATTATATAAGAAAATTGTTGGCTCACGTCTGTTTGGATGTGGGAAGTGGCCTGTGGAGTCATCTAGCAATGCAAAAGATGCAAAATAAGATGGCCTTACAGACAATTGTTCAATAAAAAACAATGTTAAGTATATAGGCAATTTTAAATTTTTGAAGAGCTACATTAAAAAAATAAATAAAAGGATATAGGTAAAATGAATTTAATAGTACAGTATATGCTGTATTTAGCCCAATATACTAAAAATATTATCCTTTTAATATGTAACCAGTACAAAAATTATGAATTAAATATTTTACATTTTTTTTGGTACTGAATGTTCAAAACCTAGTGTGTACATCTTCAAGTTCCGACTAGCCACATTTCAAATACTTAATAATCATATATGGCTAGTGCATTGGACAACATACATAGAGACCTATTGGATTAATTTGTAAGTGACAGAAGTCTATTAAGACAGTCTTAGGTTTTTCAGTTTGTAGTCTATCATTGGGTACATCCAATTATTTGGATGTGAGATAATGTGCTTTATGCAAATGCCTCAAGTGGTTTTCAAAATCTTTAAGGATATGAAGACATTTAACAACTGCAGTGTTGTTTACATGTTTTTGTGTTTCCCAATTACCCACTCAATGGTCCAGTAGTGATGACCACCAACAAAACTTTGTCATCACTACACCAGGTGTCCAGCTTGAATTTACACAAGCTGTAGATTGTGATGATGTTTTATTTCCCTACCAGATGTATAGAGATATATTTAGGATCCAGAGAAGGCTGTGCTTTAGGGACAAGCATGCAAGGACAGCCCAGAACAGCATTTCCAATTCTAAGTAACAGCATTTTCAATTCTTAGTAACAGCATTTTCAGTAATTCTTACCCTGGAAATCTCAGGTATCATCGGCATTTTGGCTATGGTCATTATTTACTACAACATTTTATTACAATAGGACTATAGTATTTTCTAATATTAGATTAATTTGGGGAACAAATATGAATGCTTAAAGAACAAATATTTTGTTGGACCGCTGCAACTATTTATTATACTGATTACAAACTGAGAAATTTATGTTTAGTTGATACCCATATTTATTATGACTTAAGAAAA
>NW_007730542.1:126844-152874 GCF_000696425.1 Galeopterus variegatus
ACTGGCATGACATCATTTGAAAATGTCTTCTTTGCCACTGAAGAGAGACATGAAGGCATTTACTTATGCTATAATCAAGGAAAATAGGACTAGGATGAATCTCAAGGTGAGGAAAGGTATAAGAGTTTGAGTCCTGAAAGGGAGATCAGAAAATTAATTTTATTACTGGCATGACATCATTTGAAAATGTCTTCTTTGCCACTGAAGAGAGACATGAAGGCATTTACTTATGCTATAATCAAGGAAAATAGGACTAGGATGAATCTCAAGGTGAGGAAAGGTATAAGAGTTTGAGTCCTGAAAGGGAGATCAGAAAATTAATTTTATTACTATCACTGCCAGGCCGGCCCGGTGGCGCACTGCTACAGTGCGCCACTTGGGAGTGCGGTGGCGCTCCCGCCGAGGGTTCGGATCCCAAGTACAGACCGGGTCCCACTCACTGGCTGAGCGAGGTGCGGGAGCAACACCGAGGGTTGCGATCCCATTGCCAGTCCCGGTCCTGTACGGGCGCGACACTGAGGGTTGCGATCCATTGCCGGACACGAAAAAAGACAAAAAGGAAAAAAAAAAAATTACTATCACTGCCACCTAAATTGTTGTAGTCTACTTAAACAACTTTTCACAACCCAGCTATTTCTCATTTCTAACTGAATAGGGGATGGACTACACTGGCAGTTTTTGACTATTGTTTTTTTCAGACTATAACATATATATGCCAGATAGTATTCATAAGTATGAGGGACTTCCGTGGGGAAAGGAAAAATTATACTTTTTTTTTCAGACTATGACGTATATATGCCAGATAGTATTCATAAGTATGAGGGACTTCCGTGGGGAAAGGAAAAATTATACATGTAGGAAGGTGACTGAATAAAAGTGTTAGAAGGATAACATTATTTGATTTATATTTTTCAGTGGCAAATAATTGACAAATTTAACAATAAATTATTGTTAGTAAAGGCCTACAACTAATCCCACCATAACTTTATGATTTAGCTGTACTGAAATATCTGATTCCTGGATCTCACCCAGTTCTAGAATTCTGTGATTCTAATCTACCTCTTTAATGGAAGGTTTGAGCTTAAACCATATCTTCAAACTAGTCCTGAGAATTGGTGGCATCAGGAATGCCATTTCTTCCTCCGGAGACTTGTTTGTGTATTTAATGCATCTGTTACAAGCAATAATGGAATATTTAGCTGCCTAATTCCAATGGGAGGTTTGGGAATTCCACAACTAAAGTCTATAAGCTGCTTTGAAGATTTAAGGAGACATTTATTCTTTTAAATTCATCCCTGTGAGGATAGATACAATGTTTCATGTGCCATGTTTGTGAATACTAGACTTCTTAAATAGTATTTTAACAATATCTCTGGCCCTTATTCTAGTATTCTAGTTAACAGTTTAAATAAAATCCTCTAAAGGAAGAACCATTAAACATTTTCTCCCATCTCACTTCCCCCTGAATTAATAGGAATTATTCTAAGGTTATAGAGTCACCCTATTACAAATTCAAGTGTAACCCAACGGAGTAAGGTAGATCACATAACTAAGGCTGCAACAAAAGAGTGATGACTGAATGTAAGTTTTTAATTTCTATTATGCTCTTAAAAGAAATCCCAGTAGGAAAATTATGACCCTTTGGTCTCCTTGAAAAAAACTAGGAGTCAGCCATTTATCTCCAATTCTCATTCTTGCCACCAACATTTCTCACCTTGATTACTGAAAAGGCATCTTAACTGGTGTCTCAACACCAGCCTATCACTCACTTAATCTGACATTCACACTGCAGCCAGGGGATTCAATTGAAGACACGTGTACTTACCCTGCATAAAGTGATTGAGTGGCTGCAGGGTAAAGGAGAACTCATTAGTATCTAATATCCTTCCTCGTCTAGGCTCTGCCTATCCCTAAAGTCCCAGTAACTTTCACCCTCCCGCTACCACAGCCAGACAGTCAGGAGGAGCCCACAAATGCATGATATGTTGTTCTCTTGCTTCTGAAGGTCTGAGGGGCCAGGTGGCTCTGCATGGTGGTAAAGACCACAGTTCCTGGAACCTGACCATAGGTTTGCCTCCCATCTGTGCAACCTTCTAACTGTGCTACTTGGGCAAGTTCAATCTCTCTGTGCCTCTGTTTCCTCCTTTCTAAAATGGTAATTAAGTAGCACCTACTTAATAGTTCATGTTTGTAAAGTGTGTAGAATCCTGCCTAGTATATAGTGAATTGTCGGGCCTTACTAACGCCACCTTAAGTGACATTACAAGTGGTGCCATTATGGGCCCACAAGGGCTTATTAATGTGGCAGCCTAAGACGGCGCCGGGATGAAGTAGGGTGGGAGTGTCTGCAGGAACCTTGCCTAAGCCCTTATTGGCCAAATATGCGCTTCTGCTCTCGTGAACACTGTGTGGTTGCAATAGCTAGGCATTGAGACAGGATGCATGCCGCTTGACCTTTAAGCTGATAAGATTATGTAAAAAAACCTCCCTTCCCCATCTGCCTATAAAAGCAAGTGCTTGTGTGTTAATAACGGAACTTCCGGACAGAACCCCCACCGTGTCTGAGTGTTCTTTAACAGGGCTGTTTGGGGCCGGCGGTGTGCTCACCTCTCTTCACGGCTCTTTCCCTGTCTCCTTCAAAAGGGGACAGGAGGGAAAGAGTAATCTGGGCCATTCGTTCGCCCACCAAAAGGAACGAGGCTAGGGCTGTTTGGGTCAGCTGGTGGCAGACCTGACAGTGAATACTATGTCATTGTTGCTGTTATTTCCCTTATTCTGGAACATTCTTTTACTCTTTCCTGGGCAGCTCTAACTTTTACAATGCTTCCTTTGGATGTTAAGTGCCATTCTCGCTAGACTCTCTCTTTGAAGCTCCCCATCTAGATTAAGAGTTCTTCGTTTGTTTGTTTTTTAACCCTGTATGTAC
Source organism: Galeopterus variegatus (assembly GCF_000696425.1). NCBI lineage: Eukaryota > Metazoa > Chordata > Mammalia > Dermoptera > Cynocephalidae > Galeopterus > Galeopterus variegatus. The sequence continues at coordinate 129,771 of NW_007730542.1, forward strand.
CTCTACTTAACATACTGTGTAGCAAGACACATTTTTACTTACCTGCCTTACCAACAAATTGTAAATTTTTGAACAGAGGGACTGTGTTTATCTTGCTCATTATGATACTTCCAGTGCCTTGAACAGTGTCTGAAATAGGTAGACAATAAATATTTGTGAGTAAGTAATTAGTGGCCTTATTAATAGCAATTTTTAACTCATTGAAAAACAATGTAAGCATGTATAAATACACTCCTGTATACAACCGCACCATTATTGAACCACTGGTGAATGTGCCCGTGTGTGTATATATGTATGTATCTGCAAGAGGCACAGGTGCATATTGTGTCAGTAGAAAAAATGTCCAAGGTCACCTGATATGTGATATAAGGAATTAGCGAATATTTTTAAAGTAATGTCCAAACAAAGAAAAGTGAAGAAAATTACTGTGTAATAGACTTAGACACATTCCTGAATTCTCATTTTATCGAAAACATAAAAAATGCTGTCAAGAAAGTGCCTTGTTGAAAATATTACTTATGTATTACACAGCTTTTGTCCCATACCTGAAATGTCCCACAGGACCCTTCATGGTTAATATATTACATTTCTGTAATAACAATAAAAATTACTTCTGAGATGTTCAGATGCTTATCAGTAATTTATTAGAGTGGAGAGAAATTTTAAGTTTAAAGGCATAATATTGCCTCTCCAAGTTAAAGAAGAGTGTGTGTGTGTGTGTGTGTGTAATAATTCTCTCAATCATATAGACACACACACCTGGTTTGATGGTGTACTTCTGAAAAATGTTGATTTCACTGTAACTATTCTCCAATTATTCTATGCCACAATCTTTTTTCTTGTTGATCAGCAAAACTCTAAATGACAATGTGACCAGGTTTCATAACTTCTTGTCACTTTTTCTTATTCTAACAGTCCCTTTCTTAGCCTCGTGATTGTCTGATTTATTTTAAAACTTTAATATCATATCTCTTCAAAATCCTGCTCTGTCCTCTCATCAGTATCCATTACACCTGTCTGTGGTCTGCATTTTACTCAAATTTCTTTCTCTTTGCCCCTTTTATGTTTGCTGCCTCTTCTGGTATTAGGGCAGGAAGGAGGAAGAAGGGAGAAAACAAGTGTTTTCATCATTACCTGTAATTTTTCCTTATTAGGACTGACTTGCTGACCCAGTTCATTGTCCTGTCTGTGGGCTCATTGTAGATGGGTGCTGGCTAGAGTATGGTGGTTCATCCATCCCAGGCTTTTCATTTGGACATTAGCAATCACCTGAAATATCTGACCCCCAGAGGGTGGCTGCAAGCTTCATTACTCAGATACGCCACCCAAGCGTGAGCAGTCTGAGGAAAGCCTTACTCACAATGTCACCTGCTCTGCACAAGCAAGAGAGTATGCCCAGGACTCACCTTCTGTTAAGACCTGAGAATCCCAGCAGAATATTTCGGGATGCTGGCAACCTGACCAACCCCCTTAGAAAGCCTTACTCACAATGTCACCTGCTCTGCACAAGCAAGAGAGTATGCCCAGGACTCACCTTGTGTTAAGACCTGAGAATCCCAGCAGAATATTTCGGGATGCTGGCAACCTGACCAACCCCCTTTGTGTCATCTCTCCCTAATTCTCTCTTTTCTTTTCCAGTAGTATCACTGGGAAGAGTCATTAAGTCCTTTGACTAAACAAACTTCATTAGAAAAATTAAATCTTAGCTTCTTCTTGTAGGCTTGTCTATTCTTTACTATTCTTTTTTGGACCCCATCCCTTGGCTATGAGGAAGAAAAACAATCCCAAAAGTAGAAAGGGGAGAGATGAGGAATAACCTCTTTTTACAAATGCTGCACTCTACAAAATTAGAGGTTCCTTCTTCTAGTCCTGCTTTTATTTGTACCTAGTAGATAGTGACAGGAGAGGAGTCAGGGGACTGGTGACTCACGGTAGGACACATTCTCTGAGGTTAGGCTGCTCAGGAAACTCTCCAGGGTGGCAGTTCATCCCAGCTGGGAGGGGCTCCCTGAACACAGAATGTGAGACACTTAAAACCCCTTATTCTCAGCTTTCAGCTATAGCTGCACTTCTGAATAACAGGAGAGACCCCACTCAACAGCTTGCCATGTTTCTAGCTATAACTACAGCTGTATATCTCAGGGAGATGATGGACATTTGACAAGCTTTCCAGAGACAGCTCCATCAAAATCGAAAAACATTTAAGTCTGATTTCATGAGCAGCATAATGTAGTGATTAGAAGAACGGACTCTAGAGTCTGATGGCCAAATGTGCCTCCAATCCTCCACTCCTTTGTAAGATAAAGGTAATATTAGTAGTAGTGACTGCACAGAGTTGTGGTAATGATTCACTGACTTGTGTAAAGCACTAAGAACAATGTCTGATATCATGTGGTGTTTCTTCTGTTGGTCATTATTGTTCTATTGGTCATTTGTCACTCCTGGTGTTTTACCCAGCTCCCTAGATGCATGACCCCTTCATGCAGACTTCCGGTTGCCATGGGTATCATCTCTGCAGTGTCCTTTGCTCTGGGCAATCACTCTATTGTCCATCCTACTAACCAATTGTTGGAGTCAAAATTGCTTCAAGCCCTCAAATTTTCTGAGTGGTTACCGACTAACAAATGCCTAATGGGTGATCTGGTAGGATACTCATCTAACACAGAGCAAACACTTCACACCAAGTATAAATCTCACTTACCAGTACTGGGGGTCGTGGCTATGGCTTTTTGTAGATTTCTGAGGATTTTTAAATCCCAACACTAGAGAAGTAATCTGTGGGAGGGGAATAAAACTAGCCCTATGCCAGCCTAAGTTCATAAATAGATTTTTGTAGATTAAAAAACAAGCATCTACCAATAAAACAAAAAACAGATTAATCTAAATGCAAATTCTTTGAGATTAAAGTACTGTAAGTTAATGGAAGAAAAACTGGAAAAGGCACATAGACTCTGGGTATTAAACTGCAACTCTGCCAACTACTAGGTGTATAATCTTAAGTATATCATTTCATCTCCTTGAAAAAAGAAAATAATTATGTCTGACTTCTTACCACACAGAGCTGTGTAAAAATCAGATAAAACAATATATGAGAAAATACTTTAAAAACTGTGAGGCTTTTACAGAGATCCTGTAATTTTTGAGTGGGATAATAAATATATACAATTCTAGACAAAGTGTCCAGCTTGTAGTAAACACTAAATCATCACTTGCTGTTAATATTATTGTGATTTATAATTACTTATTTAATTACTGAATTCCCATGCTAGACCATGAGTTCTTATTACTCTATTTGAGTCAGCTTTGCATTGCTAGTGCCAAGAATATGGTAACGACTTAATTTGTGGTTATTGAATTAATTGACTTATTAATAATTACATTAATACAACAAATCATAACATAAAATCAAAAGCATTAAATAGGAGGTAAAAATTCAGAAGCCACTTGTGCTGAAAAGCTAAAACTAATACAGAAATAAGTATATTATATACTTTTTGCCAAGTTATGGGATTTTTCCAAACACAAATACATTTCTTTCTTAGAGGCCCTTCTCCAGGCCTCTGCAGTTGGTGCATTCTACGCTGGCACGTGTGAAGAGCCTGCTGCAATAAAATCACAAGGGCTTCTGCCTATAAAATTTTATATACTGCAGAATCTGAATCTGCATTACTTTGCAAAAGCAATGGATTTTTTTTAATAACTTGGTGGTTGTTAAGAAAAAGGAATGTAAGAAAAAAAAAGTAGTTAGTTCTTGAACTTTCTCCTGTGGAAAAATGAATCTGTAGACCAAAGTCTTAAACTCAAATTACTACAAAGGAAAATTTATCACATAAATAAATTAGGAATTCTGCAGTGTATAAAATCTTACAGCCCAGGATCTTGCTCTATGCTAATCACACTGCTTAAAGCTCTCCACTAACATGCAAGAGTGGTTCTGAGTTTTACAAATATGCATATGACATGTTTGACTACACTTTTAGAAACTCCAACTCATTATAAAGCTGAAAACATTTAAATTTCTATCTCCTGGCCAATGATTTTTAGTTTTTAAATAAATTAAAATATGAGAAATCTCAACAGAACAAGTTTTTGTGACATAAAAGCATGTTTTATAATGTCGCGCAACAATAAATTGATGCTAAGCCACCAAAAATATCAAGCAAAGATGTCTTATTGAGTTCCAAAATTATTTGTTTTATTGGCTATTGCTCAGAGAGGGGAAAAAAATTGTTTTTATTTCTTTAATTACCTCCTCTGTTTAGCTTAGCTCAGAGACCTAAAAGCTGCCAACATGAATGTAGTAAATCAAGTGCCTTTACATACGTATGGGATCTGTTTTTACGGCAGATATCTGAGATCATATTTGCTGCTGCAAGCATCAGTGAGACAAATGTCCTTCTTATCCAAAGGACAACAACATGACTAACAAAGAAGTACCTTCCACCATGTGAGTAGTTTTGAGGACACTGAATTCCAAAACAGCTAGTCAAGATTACAGCATTTATTTTTATTTAATACATGACCATGACATTTTGAGGAGCACTTGTCAACATACAATGTCATGCTGTTCCAGTTACTTTTGAAATCAGGATATTTTTCTGAAGCTATTGCTCATAAATTCACCTAAAGAAAAAGAGACCTCAATGACCACATTAAAAATCAAGATTACATTTCTTAAAAATATGTTTCCTTACTTGTTTAAAATGTTGCTTCTTTTATTTAACATGCTTATTTTTCAGAAATGGGATGGGTTGGTGACTTAGGTATAAATGTGTGTTTACATATGTGTGTAAACATTTTTGTAATGATTTGTCTGTAGCTGTTTTGAAAAAGGCATTTATCACCAACCTCATGATCTCACAATGACCAAAAAAGCAATATTGTTTCCCGAAAACACCAAACACTTTCTCAACTCTGTTTTTGCCTTTTGTCTTACTAAAACATAGATTTCCCTTATCACTCTCCCATAATTAGATTTCCACCTACCATCCTGCTGACGTACTTCCTTGGTATTTGTACTCTCTTATTTCTATTATTATTTGGGTACATCTGTCTGCCTCTCACAAAACAGGTATACAATGCATAAATCATTGTCAAATAAATTTTATCACTGGACACATATTATAAAAATATGTAAAACTGATAGGTTTTCCTATTCTAAATTAACTTTTGATTGTATCTTTTCTACAAAATAATTTTACCTGGTTATCCAGCAAGTGAGCTTTTCATAAATAGAGAAGTTAAAATACATGCCAAAAAACACTAGGCAAAAATGTGACAAAGAAAGGTTGTGGAGACTAGAGATGGGTGATTATTATCTTTGGCTACACAAACTAATCATTGCAACATATGTTTAAATAAATATCTATTCCTGAATGGCGACCACATGATTCCAAATCTCTGTACACATTCTTTCCCCAAAACGGTCAATATTCAACAGGGAATGTAAATAAAACTACATATAATTAACAATATCAGCATTTCTGAGGGACAAAAAATACCGCAAACTTAAACAAAGAATCAAGCACAAAATTCTATCAGTGCTTTGACCAACTCCAATGGCCACTGTAAGCCACTGAACAGTGTGTGGGGAAGATTAAGAGATGCCATGGAAAAAGGGAGAGGGGAGTGAAGGACAGAGAAAATCATCCCTAGAAAGATAACTTCCAACAGTAAGAGTTAAATTACTGAGCAGAGTTCTGGGGGGTTCACAGCACCAACTACAGTAATGGAATAAAACATAATTTACCCAGTGCCCAAAGGAGAAGAAATATAAATGAAAAGTTAATAAGGGAGTTGGAGAAAGGTGTGTCAACAACCAAGAGAAAAGAATTGAGATGTATAAGCTTTATTCATCAGTATTCCATTTCAACCACCATCTCTCTGACCACATTATTTTTTATTATTATTTTTTTTTTTCGTTTTGTCTTTTTTCATGTCCGGCAACGGATCGCAACCCTCAGTGTCGCGCCCGTACCGGACCGGGACCGGCAACGGGATCGCAACCCTCAGTGTTGCACCCGCACCTCACTCAGCCAGTGAGCGGGAACCGGTCTGTATGTGGGATCCGAACCCTCGGCGGGAGTGCAGCCGCGCTCCAAGCGGCGCACTGTAGCAGTGCGCCACCGGGCCGGCCCCTTTGACCACATTATTTATTTCATTTCCTTTTCACTCTCCTGAGATCTATACATAAATATGTATTTTCCAAAAAGTGTGAAAATAAAACAAAACTAATTATATTTGCATTATAATTTAATAAAACTTTCTAGAAATAAAGAAAACCTGGATCTACATATTGAAAGGCACACCATCCCTGGAAACAACTTCAAAACCTATGTTAGTAAAACTATTAATCTTTAAAAATAATTTTTTAAAAATCCTTAAGTTCTCTAGGAACAAAGATCAAATTACTTATAATAGTAAGAAAATTAAATTGACTATGGACTTCTAAGGAAGAACATACAATGCAAGGAAATGATGATGTGGCAATTTCAAGAAACCCAAGAAAACAAAGTGAGCCAAAGATTTATATGCAGAAAAACTTTTCAAGTATCAAGTGTATAAATATATGAACATGGATGGACCCAGGGAACACTCTTATACCCACAAGTTGTTTTGAAGGGCTTATTTACATAATGAGTTTTATTCAACCAAAATATAACTGGAAAAATTTAAGCAAGAGAATTGATGGTCAGTACTAATATAATTCTAGAAATATGACTAAAACAAGGGTAAGAATATGAGTGGGAGAACAGTATGTGAATTTTTTATGTTCTGGCAAAACAGAAACTATTCAACTATAAAATGAAAGGAGAAGAGAAAGAGAAAAGTGAAAATAGAATGAGATGTTAAGTGTTGTGTAGGTAATAGGTGTGGGTCAAAGGATACCACCTAAAAAAACCAGATAGTAAACTGCAAAGTAAGGGGGGGTGGGGAAGCAGCAGTAGGGGTTTAGGGACTATAAAGGATATAAATACAAAGATAATCAATGGAACAAGTATGCAAACTTCCCTAAATACCACAATTTTTTTTTTAAAAGAAGAGACAATAAGTTGAGAAACACAGTAAATAAAATATAATACTGTAAGTAAACCCTCAGAAGCTGACAGAGCTAAATCCAAACAAGATTCATATTGATAAATGTAAATAGACATCTTTTAAAATAAAATCATCTTTTATAGTTATATTACAGTTAGCTTATTCATTATTACAATACACAATCATTCTGTCTGTTGACCAATCCCTCATTAGCCCCTCTCTCTCCCCCTCCCCCCACTTGATCTAACAACCACACATTCTACACAATTATTGATAATCAACATTGTACCCCACATTCTAAAAAGCTAAAATAAATGAATAGCAAAAATACATCAGACAAATGGAAGTTATAAGAAAACAAGCTTAATAACAGACATATTAGAATTCAGGACAAAAAGCAGTAAAGGAACAAAGAAAGTTGTTTTAAATTACTAATAGCCACTATTCATAAGTAATATAAAAATTATGAGTATCTATGCAGCATATAATACACCTACACACATACAGAAGACACTGTATGTGATGCAAGGAGATATGTAGAAAATCACTAACAATAACGTTGCCTATTTTCCTGTTGAATTGTTTTTGCCTTATCTTATTGATTTGGAAGTGTTATATATTTATCATATGATTCCTTTTTCAATTTTATGTATTTCAAATACTATTCATGTGACTATATGATTTGTATTTTCCCTCTCATAATAGTCTTTCAATGACAAAGTTCCCGATTTTTTTGTAATCCAATTTATTTTTGTCTTTATTATTGTTAGTGCTTTTGAATTATGTTTTAGAAATCTTTCCCCACCACAGTTCATAAAGATATTCTTCTGTGTTATTTTATGGAAACTTTGCTGTGAGGTAAGAGTCAAGTTTTATTTTCTTTCCTTATGGATATACAACTGATCCAGTACAATTTTTTAAAAATACTGTCCTTTCCATATCACTCTGCATCACCTCCTTTGTCATATATCAAGCGCACAGAGATACAAAAATCCATTTGTGGATTCTTCATTTCGTTTCATCATATTATTTGAATATCCATGTGCCAATATCATATTGCCTCAGTTACCATACCTTTGTAGGAAGTCCTGGTACCAGGCTGCCCACTCTCCAGCAATGTTCTTCTTCAAGGTTATCATGGCTAATCTAGGTTATTTGCATTTCCATATACATTTTGGAGGTTTGCAGATTTTCATCAAAAATGAGAAAAAAATTAAGAATTTGATTGTGAATGCATTGAGCATATATGTCAATTTGGGAGAAAACTGGCTGTTTTAAAATGGTGCATCTTCCAGTTTACATAGTGTATTTTTCTTTTACATTTTTTTGTCTTATTTAAAGCCAGTAATGCTTTTTCTTATTTATAAGCCAGTAATGCTTTTTTATTTTTTAATTGGAAAATAGAAATTGTATATATTTATGGTGTACTCATGATGCTTTGATATATGTACATGTTGTGGAGTGGCTAAATCAAGGTAAGTAACATATGCATTACCTCACATACTTATGATTTTGGGCGGGTAAGAACACCTAAAATCTATTCTCTTAACCAATTCTCAAATATACAGCATATTATTAATTGTAGTTACCATGATGTACAATATCTCACATACTTATGATTTTTTGGGGGTAAGAACACCTAAAATCTACTCTCTTAACCAATTCTCAAATATACAGCATATTATTAATTGTAGTTACCATGATGTACAATAGCTCTTTTGACGTTATTCCTCCTCTCTAATTGAAATTTTGTCTCCTTTGATCAACATCTCCCCAATCTCCCCAACCCCCAGTTTCTGATAACCACCAATTTACTCTCTGTTTCTGAGCTCATCTTTAGATTCTGCATATAAGTGACATCATGCAATATTTGTCTTTCTGTGCCTGTCAGCCAATGATGCCTTATAGTCTTTAATGGAAAAGTCTAGCACATCTCCTATTAGATCTTTCTCTAGGTATCTGATGTTTTTAATGATCTTATATATTATTTTATGATTATTGCTGGTATATAGATATAGAATTGATTTTGTTTATTGAATACATATGTAGTGATTTTCCTAAATCCACTTATCAACTGTAATCATGTAATTAAAAGAAGTTGGATTTCTTTTCTTCCAATCTCATCCATCCATTCATTCATTTATACCATAGTACACTGGCTACAACAATCAGTGTAATATTGTATACAAATACTGACAGTAGACATTTTTCTCTTCTTACTAATCTTAGTTAATGTTAGTTCTTGGTCTTCTTTCCAGATGCCTTTTTTATAACTTAATAACTCCTTTATATTACTAGATTTGTAACTTTTTTTTATCCTAACCAGATGCTAAATTTTAAAAGACTTTATTAAAATTACTGTAACTTTTTACGTTTCAGATCATCTGGCAAATTACATTGATTTTCAGATGTTACATGTATCTTGTTTTCTTAAAATAAGTCTAATTTGGCCTTAATTTATTCTCTGTTTTAAAAATATTTTTCTGGTTAGATTCATTCCTAGGTATTTTAGTTTTTTGAAGACTACTGTAAATGGGCTTGCTTTCTTGAACTCTTGTTCCTCTAGTTTGTTGCTGGAATATAAAAACGCTACTGATTTTTGTATGTTCAATTTATATCCTGCAACCTTACTGAATTCATCTATCAGCTCTGAGAGTTTTTTGGGTTTTCTATATATAGAATTATGTCATCTGCACACAGGGACAATTTGATTCCCTCTTTACCTACTTGGATGCCCTTTATTTCTTTCTCTTGTCTAATCACTCTGGCAAGTACTTCCAATACTATGTTAAAAAGGAGTGGAGAGAGCAGGCATCCTTGTCTTGTTCCTGATCTCAAGGGGAAGCTTTTGGCTTTTCCCCATTCCGAATGATTCTGGTGGTGGGCTTGTCATGGATGGCTTTTATTACATTGAGATACCTTCCCTCTATACCTAATTTGTTGAGAGTCTTTACTATGAAGGACTGTTGAATTTTGTCAAATGCTTTCTCCGCATCTATTGAGATGATCATATGTTTTTTGTTCTTCACTTTATTGATGTGGTGTATTACATTTACTGACTGCGTATGTTGAACCACCACCCTTGCACTCCTGGGACGAATCCCACTTGATTGTGATGTATAATCTTTTTGATATGTTGCTGTGTTCTGTTTGCTAGTATTTTGTTGAGGATTTTAGCATCTAAATTCATCAAGAATATCAGCCTGTAGTTTTCTTTTTTTGTTGTATCTTTGTCTGGTTTTGGTATCAAGGTGATGCTGGCTTCATAGAATGAGTCTGGGAGAATAGTTTCTATTTCAATTTTTTGGAATAGTTTGGAAAGAACTGGTATTAATGCCTATTTAAAGGTTTGGTAGAATTCAGCAGTGAAAACATATGGTCCTGGGCTAATTTTTTGGAAGATTTCTGATTACTGCTTCAATTTTGTTGCTTGTTATTGTTCTGTTCTTTTTTTCTGTGTCTTCTTGGTTCAGTCTTGGTAGTTTGTTTCAAGAAATTTACCCATTTCTTCCAGATTTTCAAATTTGTTAGTGTATAGTTTTTCATAGTAATCTCTAATCATTCTTTGTATATCTGCTGTATTAGTTGTGATATCCCCTTTTTCGTTTCTGATTTTTGTTATTTGGGTCTTATCTCTTCTTTTCTTTTTAATAAGTCTGGCTAGAGGTTTGTCTATTTTGTTTATCTTCTCAAAGAACCAACTTTTTTGTTTCACTGATCTTTCGTATCATATTTTTGGTCTCTATTTCATTTAGTTCTGCTCTGAATTTAATTGGTTATTTCTTTAAGAGAAATAGAAAAGTTTAGATCCAAGAGCATTATTTGGGCGTTATGAGGATGTGTTCATCATTACCCTTATATGTTTTCATTTCTGAGTTTCTACTAGGCTGTTGAGAAAATAAAGTGTACCACAGAAAAAATAAAATAAATAAAATAAAAATCTCTTTAATAATGGTTACCAGAGCCTGGGGGTGGGGAGGGCAGGAGGAGGAGAGAGAGTAGACTAATGGGTACACAACTGTGCTATCTACGCTAAGTGAATCATTGTGCAGTACATGCATGTATTGAAACAAAACACTGCACCCACAAATATGTACAAGTAAATGTTAAAAATATTTTGAATTAAAATTAAGTTAAATTAAATTAAATAAATAACATATAAATAAATTAATTAATAAAATTATTTTTCTGTATTTGGTTTGCTGATTCTTTTACGGATTCTTACATATACACACAAGAGACAGTGACTTTTATTTCAACTGTAATGTTTTTCATATATTATTAATGTTATGTTGGCCCCATAAGTCTAATTGGAAAGTACAAGGGTACTTCAAAAAGTTTTTGGAAAGATAGAATGAAAAAACAATGCTAATCTTTTCATGAATACCATCGTATTTCTTTTTTTTTTTTTCCCCCTCTCTTTGGGAGAGTTTTATTAAGATATTTGTGCCCTTCCTTTTTCAAGTGCAAGGTAGAATTCAGGCATAAAGCCTCTTGGACCTGGAGTTTACTTTGTGGGAATGCTATTAGTTACATATTCATTTTCTTTAATCAATAACAAACAAGTCTATTTCTATTGTTTTTTGTTAGTTCTCTGTTTTATTTTAGGAATTTGTCCATTTCAAATATATTTTCAAACATCTCATCATAAAGCTATTTGTAATATCTTTTCTTTTTATTTAATATCCATAGAATCTATATTCACGTTCCTATTTTGTTTCATGATACTGATATTTTGTATCTTCTCTTTTTCGCTCTCTTACTTGGTGATTCTTTGACAATTTTATTAATTATTTAAAGAAACAACATTTTGCTTTGCTGATCTGCTTATCACATATGTGATTTGAATATTAATTCCTGTTCTTATTTTCATTATTTCATTCCATTTTTAGTTTATTATTCTTTCTAATTTGAATATATTTCTTTGATAGTTGATTTTCAGCCTTTGTCCCTAATATATGCACTTAACCATAAATTCTCTTTATAGTTTAGCTGCATGAACAAATTTTTGTCACATTTTCATTGTAATTCAATTCAATATTTTTTTTGTTTCCAATATGATTTTTTTTCTTTGACAAATAGGTATTTAGAAGCACATAGTCTAATTTCTAAGCAATTGAATATTTTCCATTTTTTTTTCTATTGATTTAGGGCTTTGATTCACTCTGTTTAAAGATACTTATTATTTTAATCATTGAGACTTATAAGGTTGTAATGTTTAAAATTGCTGTTCAAACCTTCTATATCTCTTCTGATCTGCTTGTTTCCTTCTGTCTGCTTTTCCATTAGGTAGGAAAGTATTAAAAATATTTCACTATTGTTTTTGATTCTTTTTGTCAATTTTTGCTTGATATATTTTGAGATACTATTGTTTGATAAACACTAATTTAGAGTTATTACATCTTCCTACTTAATAACTGTCTAATAAAAGTTCTCTTTTTATTTCTGGTAATGTTATTATGTTGTCTATTTTTTCTGATAGTATGACTAAGCCAGCTTTCTTCGGTTAGTGTTCACATGGTTGCATCATTTCACACTTTGATTTTTAAGCCTCCTGTACTATTATTTTTAGGTGTCTTTCTTGTAAATAGTTTATGGTGTATCTTGTTTTGTTTTTCCAGGCTGACTCTCTTTGTCTTTTAATACTTTTTTCTGTTCAATTTATTATAAGTTCTAAAATATTTGGGTTTAAGTCAACTGCTTCAATGTTTTATAATTTGCGTCTCCTACTAAAATCTCCTTTTACCTTTCTTTACTTAAATTCTTTTGGATTGAAGTGTTTTTTTGCTTTGTTTTGTTTTGTTTTTTAATTCTATATTTTCCCACTTCATAATTTATCAGTTATGTATTCTTTTACTATTTTGGGGTGTATAACCCTAAAGAACTTAAAGCATGCATTCTTAATGTGTTAAAGCACAAGAAAAATTGGTACTGTCACCACATCCCAAACAAATGTGAGAAAATGTTAGAACCTTTTCTTTCTGTTTATTCATTTTCTCTCCATGCCACTGTTTGCATATATTTTATCCTATATACAAAATTTATTGCTTACAATTTCAGAGGTTGGGAAGTCCAAAGTCAAGGAAACACATCTGGTGAAGGCCTTGGTAGTAACAGCAGTGAACAGGGGCTTTACATGGCAGAAATGGTGGGGCAGAGAGAGAAACTCTCACATGCTATCTTTTTAAAGTCCTCAGAACCATGAAATAGGGAATGATCCTTACAATCTAATCACTTCTTCAAGGCCCCACCTTTCAACTACCGTAATAGGATTTCCCACCCTCAACAGTTATAGTGAGGATTATGCTTCAATGAGGTGGCAGGGCTGGTCATCTAATCTACAGCATTTTGTAACCCACACGTCCTTTGGAAATGCTGTTTTTTAAGTTTCTTTCATACGTATTTCTCATGTACACTTTTACATTAATTTCTAATATGACTACAGATGCTCTTTGACTTAACAATCAAGTTACATCTTGATAAACCCATCATAAGTAAAAAGAACATGAGTCAAAAATGCATTGCATACTCAAGAAAATATTAAATTGAATCATGGTGTGAACAGATGTTCCTCAGCTTTTTGATGGGATAATGTCCTGATAAACCCTTGGTAAAGATTAAGTCTGACCATGATAAGTTGGGGACATTTGTAACTTTTCTCTTCCTAGCCTAGAAAGATTGTTACAGTTTTCTTGGCTTTTGGAGCTGGGGTGTGTGGTCTTGGGAACTCTAGGTGTCCACAGATCCACAAGTAAGGAGAAAGTATAGCCTCTTTCCCCCTGCTGCCAGTAATTGAGAGCATGTGGACTGCTGGTCTCTTATCTTAAACTCTTATACCCTCCTAGTACAGAAAACTGGAGGACTCAGCTCTCAGTTCAGATACCTCATGGCAGCCCGGGTCAGGTGTGAATCCTTACCTTTGCAGTCAGACTCTTCCTAGTATCCTCATTCCACAGCTCTGACATTTGCCTGCTTTCCCCATACCCCAAAGTGAACAATCCTCACACCAATTATTTCTGCCCAGACTTCCAAAAACCCAAAGCCTCAGAAACCTTTTAACTCAGGAGAAGTGAGTAGACTGTTTTTGTTAGTCTATATGAAGAGTTGTGCTCAGGTTCTAGAATCCTCCGAAGTTATTTACACAATAAGAGCTTGAAGGTTAATGTACTTATATCTACAATTTAAATTCTACACATTTTATTTTTGCACATTGTTACTTAGTTGGGGACTATAACAGAAACTAAAGAAAACTACATCCTGACCTTCCCAGATGGCGAATTGTACCCAAGAACCCCTCACTCACAGAGATACTTAATATTTTATTAACAGCGTCAATATAATACCATTCAGTGTACTAGAACTGTAATTTACTAAGTAATTAGATGCCTGACAATTCAATATTATTTGTAAACATAAAGTAGTTTAATACCCTCATAGAATTTGCCTCATTGTGTATAAAGTATTCTTAAAAAATGTTTTGAGATAATTTTCTAGATAATTAAGTTGCTATTTATTCAACTTTAAGTGTCAGAGTTCTCATTTTATAGTGCATCTCAAAGGTCAAGACCAGAAGGCACACATTAAATTTCCAAAATGCTCACTTAGCCATACTTTATGGGCTGTAGCTCATTCTAGTCACTTGAGTTACACAGTAGTTACTTCATGGTACTCTACCTTGGGCTTTATGAAAATTAATACTACATTTAGTTGGCTCAGTGATAATTGATACCACTAGAGACATAGATTATAGGGAACATAAGATTCTGCTGCCTTTACTACATGTACATTTCTCATAAAATATATTTAGTTACTTGCAAAAGTCTTAATCATATGTCTTGATGTAGCATATTGTATTTCAACAAAAGTAAAAGTAGAATCAGGTGCTGGTTCTTTCCTGTGACATAATAGGATTTCAAGTTATATTCCTAGCCTCATTTGCATCAATCCTTATGCCTGTATTTAATATTCAGAAGCATATGCTTGGTCAGCAGCATTCTGAAATATAGCTTTGAATAATCCTCTGACTACTTGGGTTCTTTTCAAAATTTCCAGGAGCTATAAAATTGATTTCAGTGATATGTTGATTGGTTATAAAACTGCTATTTGTTTTATAAATGAGCAGCGGATTCATCATGGTTACATTTGCTATGGTTATTATTTGTTTACTTGAAGAGTGTGTAAAATGTCATGGATATGTGAAAGTAAACAGAATAGTTGTAATATGTAATAAATCAATACAACAGAAAAATCTAACAGAAATTTATTTTGAAAAAAAAAAATCATGGCCCACTTCAATTCAATTAAAGAATAAAAAATTTTGGAGGCTGGTAGGTTAACTTAGTTGCTTAGAGTGTGGTGCTAACATCAGGGTCCAGAATTTGATTCAGTACTAGCCAGCCACAAAAAAGCCACTTCAATTCAATTAAAGAATAAAAAATTTTGGAGGCTGGTGGGTTAACTTAGTTGTTTAGAGTGTGGTGCTAACATCAGGGTCCAGAATTTGATTCAGTACTAGCCAGCCACAAAAAAAATTTAAAAAAAGGAAAAAGAATACAAAATTTTTCTGACATGAATTATTTACAAACTTATGTATCAGGTGAAGTTAGAATAAATAACATAATGAAATCCTACTTTCAAGGAGTTTAATGCTAAGTAAGAGGTAAGTCATTTTATGTAACAGGCAGCAAGATATACGTTGTAAATAGATATGTGGTCAATAAAATGTCTCTGTGGTCAAATAATTTTGAGTAGCATATTTTTTTCTGGCAATTCACAAAATATGTTAGCATGTTAAAGGCTCCTGTAGTAAGGAAAAACCCTTAACCTTTATTAGACACTAAACTTCATTGACCATAGAACCCTCCTAACTCTCCATTTTTTATTCTAAAACATCTATTGATGTTTCAAAAAAACTACACTTTTGTGGAACATTTAGTTGGGTAATTATACCTAGGAGAAGTGATCAAAGCTATTAAATCCCAGTTATGGAGACCACAATAATATGCTGAATTTTCAGAAGGAGAGAACAGATCTACAGTCACTAGAGGTGGGAAATGGGGAGGAGAAGGGGGGTTAAGGAGAAAATGGGTAATGAACACAAAGAATGATTACTATTTGTAGTGATGAACATGATAATAGTACTGATTTGATCATCACATATTGTACACAAATGCTGATAGTCTACTCTGTACCCCATAAATATGTATAATCAATTATGTTTCAAGAGTAAAAGAAAAAGAAAAGATAATGAAGGCAGTGAGTAGCAAAACCAGGATTTAAACCTAGGTTTTCTGTTCTTGCTATAGAGTTTCACCGAATAGTAAAAGGGGTCTCCAAAAGTTCATGCGATATGCATATAATGAAAAAACTACACATGGATTGCAAATTTTTTTTTGTGTGCCAAAATGAGCTCATACTAATTTGTTATAACACATCTGAACAGGACCTAGTTTGAGACACTAAGATAAAACATCAGTTTGAAAGGAGCCCCTATCAGAGCAACATGAATTCTGCTAAAATTAAAGCAAGAACAAAAAACAAATTTATGATGACACTTGGATGGAAGAATGGTGAAATCACTAATGCTTTATGAGAACAATGCCCCCCCATCAGCAGTTTACAAATGGATAACTCATTTTAAGAAGAGACAAGATGATGTTGAAGATGAAAACTGCAGCAGCAGAGTATCCCCATGAATTTGTAAGGAAAAGATTATTCTTGTTCATGCCCTAATAGAAGAGGGCTGATGATTAACAGCTGAAATAATAGCCAACACCATAGACATCACAACTGGTTCAGCTTACACAATTCTGACTGAAAAATTACAGTTGAGCAAACTTTCCAATCGATGGGTGCCAAAACCATTGTGGCCAGATCATCGCAGAGAAGAGCAGAGCTTTTAATGAAAATTTTAAGCAAGTGGAATCAAGATCCTGAAGCATTTCTTTGAAGCAATGTAACAAGAGATGAAACATGGTTTTACCAATATGATCTTGAAGCAAAAGCAGAATCAATGCAATGGCTACCAATAAGTGAAGATGGTCCAGTCAAACAAAAGTGGACTGGATAAGAGCAAAGTCTCAGCAACAATTCTTTGGAATGCTCAGGGCATTTTGCTTCTTGACATTCTGAAGGGCCAAAGAAAAATAACATCCGCATATTTTGAGAGTGTTTTGAGAGTGTTTTGAGACAGCGAATGTGTTCAGTCACTCATTCATTTCATTTGTTCTACCTCATTTATAAATGCCCTATTTATGCTATGAGTTGGTCAAGGGCAAATGGAAGTCAAAAGGAAAGTCCTGGTCTGCTCCTCCAGTAGGTAAATGGTATATACATACACAAATAAATCAACATACACAAATAATGCAAATAAGCTTCATAAGTAAATAAGGACTAGAAGAGAGAGCAAAATGGAAGAGATGTAACATGAGAAGTCATCTCATATAGCTGAGTTTTGAGAAAAACCCTTGAGAAAAAGCTCATTTACTTTTGAGAACTGTGGGTAAGAGATCATTGATATAACCATCTATTTTTTAATAGATGATAGAAAATAAGCAGCTCTTGCAGAATAGGAAAAGAAGAATTAATTTTGGAACTCTGACATTCCCAAATATCCAAGTATTTTCAAACTAATATTCACACTAGAAAATTTTAGTGAAACAAAATAAAAATAATTTTGTGCATGAAAAAGAAGCATTCCAGGGCCGGCCCGGTGGTGCACTGCTACAGTGGGCCGCTTGAGAGCGCGGCAGCGCTCCCGCCGAGGGTTCGGATCCCACATACAGACCGGCCGTTCACTGGCTGAGCGAGGTGCGGGCGCAACACCGAGGGTTGCGATCCCGTTGCCGCTCCCAGTCCGGTACGGGTGCGACACTGAGGGTTGCGATCCGTTGCCGGTCACGAAAAAAGACAAAAAGGAAAAAAAAAAAAAAAAAAAAGCATTCCAAATTTGAATTGATATTATAAAGCTCTATGTATGATTCCATTCTGTTTTAAAAATGCATGCATAATCCAGCAAATGTTTAAAACACAATATGATATGGTTACTTCCAATAGAAAGAAATAGAAAATATTTAATTTTATATTGTCTTATCTTTACTGTTCTACAATAAATTTGTACTACTTTAAACTAAAAATATAACTAAACCTGGGTGGGAGGGGGGAGAGGGAGGAGGGAGGGAGGTTTCGGTGATGGGACACAATAACTAACTACATTGTATATTGACAAAATAAAATAAATAAATAAATAAAAATATAACTAAAAATTTACGTCTGGAATTGTTCTCAGAATATCATAGTCTGGTAAACAGAGTAACTATGAAAATGATTAATAGATTCTGTTGCCCTTGGCTCTTATTTCTCTTTGACTTGGCATTTGAAATTGCTTTGTTCATATTGAGCTATTTTACTCCTAATTTCTTCTTTTATAGTTATGTCTGATTCTGCTGTTAAAAAGCATTCCTGAGTTACTTGGTACCAATTAATTTGTGGCATGAACAAGGGGCCAGGGAACCATGTCACTTCCTCCACTTATTTACTGTATTTTATGTGAATTTTGCTTAATTAGTTAACATTTTTCAATAATCGAGATACAACTATTCACAACACAGAAAACAACTCTATTTGATAAAAGTTTATGAAGTTGTAGTTTTTATCATGGATAAGATATTATGCCAATGTAGGTGGAATAAGTCCAATTACCCGTTTTTATCATGCAAAAGTTTTTGCAGCCCCAATTCATTGTAAATGTTGTAACACCTACCCAGCCTTATGTTTTAAGGCACATACTTCAGATGAGCAGTAAAGACTAACAATAATAAAAGATTTAGAAATATGAAGTATCACTTTCTATTACTAGCCTTGCTACCAACAAAACACAGAGCCTTGTACCTCAGTTTCCCGTTTTCAACTTATTTACAGTAAAATGTCAGATGTTAAAATGATCAAAATGTCATAAATTACTTCAATGGAAAAGGTCCTATATATTTTTAAATGGCATGCTTATTGATATTATTAAAATTATTTTGAATCAGGATACAATTATCATTGTTACAGTAAGTTTTTGTTATAATATTTTGGGGCCGGCCCAGCGGCGCACTGGATAGTGCACCGCTTGG
This sequence comes from Galeopterus variegatus, assembly GCF_000696425.1. Classification (NCBI taxonomy): domain Eukaryota; kingdom Metazoa; phylum Chordata; class Mammalia; order Dermoptera; family Cynocephalidae; genus Galeopterus; species Galeopterus variegatus. The sequence continues at coordinate 148,925 of NW_007730542.1, forward strand.
GAAGCGCGGCGGCGCTCCCGTCCGAGGGTTCGGATCCCACATGCAGACCGGCTCCTGCTCACTGGCTGAGCGAGGCGCGGGAGCAACACCGAGGAATGATCAAAATGTCATAAATTACTTCAATGGAAAAGGTCCTATATATTTTTAAATGGCATGCTTATTGATATTATTAAAATTATTTTGAATCAGGATACAATTATCATTGTTACAGTAAGTTTTTGTTATAATATTTTAGATTGTCCTTCTAATTGAAAGCCAACTTATTCTCTTGATATTTGCTACCTTCAACAATAAATATTTCAAAGCTGTATTATATTCAATACAGCAGCATTTAAACACTATTTATCAATATTTTCCAGGATACTTAGGTATTCAAAACCTATTTTTGTGTCTTCATATCCAAGCTGTTTGATCTGGTAGTGTTTGGGTTAAATCATGAATTCTCCAGAAGTCCGGATGTTTCCTATTCAAGTGCTGAAACATTGGCTTGAAAAGCTGTTTGCAAAGGTGAAAAGAAGGCAACATCTACATGAAAAAAAAGAAAAACTTGTTTATTTTGTTTGTGAGATGACCTCTGGAAATGAGGTAGAATCAATGAATTATACAAGTGTGATGTGTATTGTACCTTTATTTTCCTTTTAAAATAGAGAAACTTCAATACACTGAAGTAATATGTAAATATCATATAAAGGGGTTGTTGGGAAAGTAGAATAATTTAGTCAGGCCCCCTTGCCTCAGGTCCGGTTAGGTGTGGTGCAGCACATTCTTTGTAAACAAATTGTGTGGAGGAGTGGAGTTAGTGGCATGTGTGCAAATGTATCTTTTTAGTTTTGTTGCTGTTGTGTTCTTGAGAGGTGTGTGGAGGAGTGGCCCTGAACTGCTGGTTGGCAGAGAGCTTGCTTCTAAAAAGAGAGCATGTTCATTTTCCAGGCAGCTGCTCAGTTTTTCTTTGGACTTTGCCGGTAGCAGTTGAATTTCTGAGTTTCTCTTTGGACTGCCTAGCTCTTGGGCATGTGTGTGCAGAAATAAAGACTACTTTTTCTTCAACCAAGGCTCCAAGGACCTTTCTTCTGGTTACCTAGCTCATAGGACTGCGTGTGAAGGGTTTGTGACCCAATCTGGACAATGGGCTTGAGGAGTCTGTGAGCTCCAAACCCAGCCTATATTAGTTTAGTCTGTTTTGTGTTGCTATAGCAGAAATACCTGAGACTGGGTGATTTATAAAGAAAAGAGTTTTATTTGGCTTATGATTTGGGATAGTTGAATCTGGCATGGGCCTCAGACTGTTTCTACTCATGGCAGAAAAGTGGCAGGCAGCCAGAAAGTACAAGCAGATCACATAGCGAGAGGAAGCAAGAGAGAGAGAGAGGAGGTGCTAGGGTCTTTTAAACAACAAGCTCTCACGGGAACTAATAGAGTGAGAACTCACTCATTACTCCCACCTCCCCCAGGGAGAGCATTAATCCATTCATGAGGGATCCACCCCCATGACCCAAACAGGTTCTAGCACTGCCACACTGGGGATCAAATTTCCACATGAGTTTTGGAGAGGACAACACATCCAAACTCCATCACAGCCCTTGCTCTGCAGGGGTAAAGCATGCTTTAAAAGGACGCAAGAGGAGTTTTTCTTCCACACACAAAATGAATATGTCAAGTTCAAGTACCAGGCCATTAGCTCTTATTCTAAAACCCTTTCAAATACTAATGACTTTGTATTTGCTATTCTTTATTCACTTTTTAAAATTTTAATTTACTGAGTGTTTTCATATAAAACCAAATACTCATACATATCAAAAGAATTGTTTTGCTTGTGCATTCTGAAAGTTTGCTTGTGTTTTTTGACCAAGATTACAACAAATAAATCATACTGGTGCAAATTAAATATATCTAGAGGATGATTTTTGTTAAGTTTCTTTCACTGCTTACATGGACTAAAGTGGTATATATCTTCTTTTCAGATGATCTTTTGTTCTTGATAACATTTTCACTGGACAAATGTTCCTATGAAGAGCACTAATACATAATAAATATAGTTGTCTTTTATTAAATGCTTAGAATCTGTTAAGCACTGAACAAAGTTATTTATATTTAATCTTCACAACCATCTTATGTGGTAGGCAGTATTATTTTTATTTTGAAGATAAAGTAATCTGAAGGTGAGGGTTTAAGAAATGTTCCTAGATTAACAAAGAAACAGTTGTTAAGTCTTAAATTAAAATTCAGGTCTATTTGATTCCAAAAGCCACAACCACATCTAATGACACATTCTATCAATTCTATATAATGCCTGTATTGATAGAATTTCAACATATAGAGGTCCTATTAATTAATTTAATCATTTATTTAAAACAGATTTCAGTCATTTGAGTAACTTTATTGGATCTTGGTTAACTGTTATTAGACCCAGGCAACTTTGAAATTTTAGTGCTAAAAATTATAATGGATGAATTGTATGATCATATGTGAAATGTAAGAGATGATCATGATTCATGTATAGGATTGTAAGCAGAGGAAGACTGAGAATAAATATCCTGAACAAGTGATGATGGATCTATTAGGGATGGTAGTAAGCTGCTGAAGCACCATTATAAGTGGAAGAAAAGTATAAGAATATATATATAATATATGAGGGTACATCAAAAAGTTTATGGAAAAATAGAATTGAAAGATAACATGAACCTTTCCATGAACTTTTTGAAGCACACTTGTGTGGGTATGTATATATAATATATTCATATTAATTCATATGCTTTCTGGCCACCAGTGACTAAACCCAGTCATAACTCTGACTTCAATCCTGTTTTGCTCAACATTTCTGTACGAGTCTGTACTGCCCCAGACAGAGAACACACTAGGTATTCACATAGGAGCCTTTTAAATGTCATGTTGAATTAGGTTATTATGAAATTGATATAAATTGGGAGGTAAAAATTAGAAGCCAGGGTGACTTTTCATTTCTTGCTACCATAGTAAAAAGGAAATTTGATGACTAGACTTAAGTTATACCCTGTACAACTCAAAATCTTTCTGGATGAAGGTGACGAATGAAACAAGTTGAGGTATATTGTTGTCTATCAAGATAAAAATATATAGTAAAAACTAGAAAATGTTTTGTCTTATCTTTACTATCAAATATTGATCTGTGAAGATTTTCAGTATACTAAATTTATTAAATACAAAAGGAGAATTACATTTTATCTGAATTTCCAATTACTCATGAGACATTTACCACATACCTATATTTAAAATATTAAATTCTACCATTATCTATTATCTATATATATTCTATATATCCCTGCAGGGATATGCTACTCTCTGGAATTCATGTTAACTTTGAAGATGAAATACAACTATTTTCAAAGAGGCAAAACGAGGAGTAAAAAAATAAATAAAAATTCAAAAGGTATCCCCAAGAGAAGACTCTTCTTTGTCATTAGTAACCAAGTCTTTCACAGAAGATAACATATTTCTTTCCTTTAAAATGTGTATATGTTGCCCAGAAATCCTTGAACTTATAAGGCTTCTAGTATTCCAGTAATCATTTCCAAATAACACAGTTTATTTTTATAAGATTCTTTGATTCAGGCCATGATTCTACTTTTGGCATTACCTGTGGTTTATTTGGTGAGAAGCTAATGAATCAACCATAAAAAATGAGCTGTATTTATCCTCAAACACTCCAAGTTTCCATTAACTGCCCACTTTAGAGCTGTCTCCCAAAATGTGTAAAAATCTCTCTTGAAAACACTTATATATTCTTATTCTGACCTTCTCCCTAGAAAACTGAGCCTCATTATCATTTACATAAAATAGTACTCCCTTTATGAGTCCTTCCTTCCAGATCTAGTATCTAGAATGCGGTCAATGAGTCCAGATGTGCTCTAAAATGAGTTGTTGAGATATCTGGAATTTTAATCATAGCCAATCTTAGCTTTCATTATTATCGA
>NW_007730542.1:153617-154584 GCF_000696425.1 Galeopterus variegatus
CTTGACAGGGGTGAGCCTATTGAGGACATGAGAAGGAGTATAGCTTGGCTGGAAAGCAGAGAATGATGAGTTTGAAATGGCAGATTTTTAATTAACGAGTTATTTTTGAGCATAGACTATACGACTGGTACTGTGCTAGGTGATAAGATAACACAGTCTTGATCCTCAAGTGTCAGGATACTCACAATGGAGTGGGAAACACTGACGATGCTTTTTACCACAATAATAGAACTACCACATTAGAGCAAAGTACTTTGAAAGCTCAGACAAATTCCATCTTAGTGAAGTTGGAGAGGGATGTTATCAAAGCTTTTCCAAAGAGTAGACTTTTGAGGGATATATATTAATCATTTGTTAAATATTTAATAATTGAGCTCTGTTGGACATACAAATTAAAATAAAGAGTTAAAGATGATACCCAAGTTTCTTTTATTACTGTGTGGCTAGTACTACCATGAATTAAAAGAGAGAGTGGATATAGAAGGAAAAACAAATTTGATGGGAGGAAATGTTGGGTTTGGCATATGTGCCTAGGTGGAAATTCATCCAACAGATTGGAATATGTCAATAAAGGAGCTGCCTATATTATACAGGACTTTATGAAAAGTGTTATGTTGGAACTTGGTCTCACATTTAAGGAATTACTTTTATTAAAATATTTTTCCTGCTCCTTTACACATATAATAACCTTCATTTGTGCATTTATTTTAATTTGTTTAAGATAAATGTTTAATTATTATCATCTCATAAGAATTAAAAACTAACAGATGGTAGTTGGGTAGTTTTCTTGCTCCTTTTTTGGCAGATATATCAGTGTTTGGCAATACCGTGGAAAACTGCCATTTAATGAAAGAATTCAATCTCTATCCCTTTCACCTTTGCAAAAAAAAAAAAAACATCAAAAACTTTCATTAATTAAACCTTTTAATTTTTTTTTTTTTTTTTTTTTTTTTTTTTTTTTTTTTTT
>NW_007730542.1:155072-161887 GCF_000696425.1 Galeopterus variegatus
AAAAAAAAAAAAAACATCAAAAACTTTCATTAATTAAACCTTTTAATTTTTTTATTTTTTTTTTTGTCTTTTGTCTTTTTCCGTGTCCGGCAACGGATCGCAACCCTCAGTGTTGCCCCCGTACCGGACTGGGGACCGGCAACGGGATTGCAACCCTCGGTGTTGCTCCCGCACCTCGCTCAGCCAGTGAGCGGGGGGAACCGGTCTGTATGTGGGATCCGAACCCTCGGGCGGGAGCACCACCACGCTTCCCAAGCGGCGCACTATCCAGTGCGCCACCGGGCCAGCCCTAAACCTTTTAATTTTAATTTCTCATTTCCTAAATTTGTGTGTATGGTTGTCAGAAACTATTTTTCTCTCTTGGGTAAAATTCTATTTTAAATAATATACATAATGAAAGTGAGTTTCTAAATTCTTGTAAGTGGGTTCTATCTGTCTATCATTCCATCCATCCATCTATCTATCTATACTAATAAATTTTCCCTGCCTCTGGAAGATTTTTGCACGCTGTTTAAGTGAACTTTTTAATGATCTAAGGAAAGAAGTGTTCTCCTTCTTGTTAAAAAAAAAATATTGATTTTTTTTAACTATAAGGATACAACATTAAGTATGCAAACTCTAGCATAATCAGAGTAGCATGAAGTTCACTAGATGTAATCACTTGCTATATATCTCAATTAATCTTACAGGCTATGGCTAATCACATTCCCACTAGGCAGGATCACACAACTCACAGAGCCAGGATTATTAAAATCCATATTTCATATTAACAGCCATGTGGGTGAGATTAATTCCTAAGTAGTAATGCACCTGCCATAAATTCCTCTTTTCTGTTATCTTCTGAAATACTGCTCTGTCAGAAGAGGAAAACTACATGATGTGCATTCAGAACCAGTTTACAGTAATTTTTTTTCTATTGGTCAGGTAAAATTTATCTTCACCCCTCACTGATTTTAAATGCACCAAAGAAGATAAATGCTATTTCAGCTGTTTTTTGTGAAATATGGCAAAGGCCAAAGTTATCAAGTTTCCTTATAAAACATAAGTATTCTTACTTTAACTTATTGTCCTAAATTAACCGAAGCAAAAGTAATGATTAAGAATTACAACTTCAAAAAAGCATTCCCATTTGATCATTTAAATTAATTTTCCTTCCAACATTATTAAAAGTTAAAAGCTCCCGAATAACCTGCACATTTAGTTGTGCATGAATTCCTGATGAAAATAAAATACACTAGAGTGAAGATAATAGTGAATTAAGAAGCAAAATGTCCAGATCTTAGCCTTGGCTCTGTTGTTAAGTGAATAATTTAGAGCTAGTGACATAGCCTCACTGTTTTTCATAGGACTGGAATCAAATTTACAATTGGCTTTGCTGTCTTCAATCTGAGAGCTAATCATCTGGAAGAAAATAAAGAATCAAGCTCAATCTTTATTAACCTGAGTATAAAATATGCCTTTGTGAGAGATACCAGGAAACACTTATTCTCCTTGTTAAATGTTTAGTATTATCTCTTGATTTCTCAGCAATCTTATCTGAAATATTCGGAATTATAATGTTCATTCAATGACTATTAAGGAAAATTTTTAAAGTGTCCTCATTTTTGGCCAAAAAAAGAAACCTACTATTTTTGTCTACATTAATAAAATAATGACATATACAAGTACTTTTAAAGGTATAAGGCACTTCCATGAGCCCCTTTAAGAAAATCCTTGAAATGTATACCCCATATAGAGGTCTAGAGTTATTATTAATATGCTTAGTTTACCACCCAATCTTTCTGTATCCTTTTATTTTTTAAAGAAATTTAAATATGGAAGTGAGCAACCTTCAGAGGTCAAACTTTAAAAGCTAGAGAATAAATTGTGACCTAGACCACTTTTCTTGATGAATAACTATAGAGAGATCTTCCCTGACTTGGTATAAAGTTCACATTTTTTCCAACTATGTGATATACAGGGAAAATATTACAGCTATGAAAAATGAATACTGCTGCAGAACTTAAATTTTTAGACCTCTTAAGAAAATATATGTTAAATCTTGCTACTGAGTTACTGTTTTTGCATGCACGTACAAAGACATACCTAGAATAATTTTACCTGTTTAAAAATTTAAATGTTTTAAATACATACTTTTGACATTTACATGACAAAGACAAATGCATTCATACTATTTAGTAATGTCACAATCAATCAGTCAACATTTAACTGGAAGATTAAAAGACCAAAGTAAATGAAACTATCAAAGTTGACAAGATGCATTAACTTTCCCTTCTGTACATATTGTTTATAAGATACTTTCAAAATTCTAGTTAGATATTTGAGAAAAGAAAATCTCAGATCTGCTAGTGTTTAAGCATTGCCAAGCAATCAAATGTAACTGAACATTTCATCTTCCTTTATTTTTCTTTTATACCTGCTTTCTCACTGTTTGGTGAACACATCTAGTACCTGAGGCGAAAGGAGGAAGAGTCATACTCTCTTTTCTGCCAGTGTCACCAGCATTGTTACAATTAATGGGGCTAAAAAACTCTAGGGGTATTTTTCATTCACCCTTCCCATTCTCTTTATTCAGAGTTACATATCCTATCAAACCTGAATTATCTCCCAAATTTGCCGCTTCTCTCTTTGCTTTATACTGCTCCTGTTCATTCCGCACAGTGTAGAATTTACTTTGATTTGGTAAGAATTTCCTCACTAATCTCAATGTCTCCATTCAAACTTATCTTCCTTGCAACTCCATTGGTAATATTTTTGGAACACAAAACTATTCTTTCCATCTTCTCCACTTAAAAAGTTTTAATGCTGTCTAAAGTTTCTAAGGTTACATGCAAATTTCTTATATAGCTCTTCTCATTAGCCACATCATCCTCTTCTCTCTGGCATAAGCTTGGTGTTCTTACATTTTGTTGATAAGATTTTTTTTTTCTTTAACCGATTTGCAATGCATGCAATACTATACACTTGTTAAATATACAGATGTCTTGGTCCCTTTCCATCTTACTAAAACAAAAATGTAAAGTGTGTCTGGGAATCTTGTTTTAACAATTGTTTGAAGAAATTCTGATGAAGCTGCTATGGCACAGGAATTACAGTTCTAGATAATTCATTGCCTCTCTAAAAGCCATAGGTATTCTTCTAAACATAGTTCAAGTGTTTCCTCCATTATAAAGCCCTCTCTGATCCCATTACGTTTCAGGGGGCACCAACAAATTGGATAACCTAGAAGAAATTGATAAGTTCCTACAAACAGACAACCTACAAAGACTGAATCAAAAAGAAATAGAAAATCTTAACAGACCTATAACTGGTAAGGATATTAAGTCCAAAACCATAAGCCTCCCAACAAAGAAAACCCCAGGATCAGATGGCTGCACTGGTGAATTCTACCAAACACTTAAAGTAGAATTATTGGCAATTCTTCTCAAATTTTTCCAAAAAAAATTGAAGAGGAGGCATTATTAGCAAACCTGTAAGAACAAATAAAATAACTCAGCAAAGTTGCAGGATACAAAATCAACATACAAAATCACTTTTGTGTCTACAGACTAACAACAAACAATTTGAAAGTAAATCAATTACACAATCCCATTTACAATAGCATTTGTCTTTCTCAGTTTGGTTTGTCATAACAAATCACCATAGACTGGGTGGCTTAAATAGCAGACCTTTATTTCTCACAGTTTCACTGGCTGAAAGTTCAAGAGCATGATGATACCAGACAGCATGGTCAGATTCACCATGGTCAGCATGCATGGTTAGGGCCCCCTAACAAGTCGCAGACTGCCAACATTTATAGTGTCCTCACACGATGGAAAGAGAGCTAGAGAGCTCTCTGGGGTCTCTTTTATAAGGGCAGTAATCTCATTCATGAAGGCTCCACTCTCATGACTTAAATTACCTCCTAATACCACCATGCTGGTGGCTAGGATTTCAACAAATTCATTTTATAGAAACACAAACATTTAGTTTGTTTTGTTTTGTTTATTGGTGGCTGGCCAGTATAGGGATCCGAACCCTTTACCTTGGTGTTACAAGACCACACTCTAAGGCACTGAATCTGGCCAGCCCCACAAACATTTAGTTTTCAACTTCAGAAAGTGTTGATGCTATTCAAACTTTTATGGAGGAAAATGTAGAAATAACTTTTAGTATAATAGAGAAGGTATCAACTGAGATTTTGGAATAATACGTAGAGGATAACCGATCTAGAAGTATTTAAATAAAAGGTAATAAGGTTTAGTGGAATGAGTTCAATATACTGGATTTAATTTTTATCTAGCAAGAATATTCACTAGAAGGGTTTACTTGGGTAAATTACTTAATCTTTCTAAGGCTAAAATTTTTACCCATAAATATGTATATATGTATAATTTAAGTTGTGTAATTTGGCAATATTTGTAAAGCAGTAAGTCGCTTTAAAATGATAGCTATTACTACTTAGATGAATGCAAGAAAAAAATCAAGTTGTGCTTTGTGTAGTTGCAATGATTTAAACATTATAACTTTTCATGAGTGTTGGCAGAGTAAATCTGAAATATAATGCCAAAGTTCGTCTTGTGCATAATAGAAGTAGTATTGGAATTAAAGATTGGGGGACTGGATTTGAACTCAAGTCTAACATTTTTTAGTTGCTATTACCCAGAGAAATTTCCTGTTATAACTTTTCATGAGCGTTGGCAGAGTAAATCTGAAATATAATGCCAAAGTTCGTCTTGTGCATAATAGAAGTAGTATTGGAATTAAAGATTGGGGACTGGATTTGAACTCAAGTCTAACATTTTTTAGTTGCTATTACCCAGAGAAATTTCCTTTATCTTTTTAAGCTTCAGGGGGTTTTCTTTGATATGTACTTTAATGATAATATATCTTCACAGAAATGTTGAAAGGGTCAAATTATTATGTGAAAAGGGTATAGCAAAATAAGTCATAACATAATCTAAATCCGTGAACATATGAATGCATATTTCATGATAGTAAAAGGAATAGGTTATATTTTTTCTCATTCTGATTTTATTGCATTTAGTATCTGATTTTCTCTCAAGAAGCCATGAATTATTATTTTTTCTATTGTTTTGATAAAGGCATAGAGTCTATAGACACTTACAAAGCACTTACCATGTGTCTGGCACTACTTAAGTATTTTATGCATATGAAATAATTTACAATTCAAACCATTGGTAACGGATAATAACTCTAGCCTTCTAGATCATAGCAGTCTTTCAGCCTAGGAATCCAGTGATTAAATGTTCCCATACATCCTCCTAGTAAAGAAGTCTCCCCACCTCAGTGATGCAAAAGACTGACAATTTTTAAATGATTGACTTTCTGATCTATGAATTAACTAAATAAGATCGTGCACTGGGCTACTTTATTGGTTTTAAAATGTCTCCTTAGAATTCATTTTCATGGGAATGTGATAAAAATTTTGTTCTTAGCAAAATTTCTTTCTTTAAGTGAACATGGGTTCCAGATTATACACATTTTTTTCTGAACTATCACTCAACATCTACTGCATGATTGCCACTAAGTAAAAAAATAAAAATAAAAATAAAAAAAATAAAATAAAAATGAATTGAACAATAAAGTCAAGATTTTGCCCTAAGTTAGTCAGTGGGCCTTTATGTTACAAGTTATAGTCTGTTTAATTTATGTGTCCAAACTCTAGATATTTAAATTCCTTAAGAATTATGCAAACACCCTATGTGTGCACATGCATTTAATTGCATTTGTAAAAATAAACACACATAGTATATATACACATGTGCAAAATTGCACATATAAGCCTCACTAGAATAAACCTCACTAGAACAATAGATATGTCTCTGGAAAATAGTTTGTAAATTGAACATTTCTAAATTGGGCAATATTTCAATTAAACTGGAACAGTTGCAAATTAACAGGTTTTTAATAAGCAATGACTCCTTCGAGTTTATGTTTTGAGTAAATCTTAATGGAGATTTGAAAAGCATTATTTAAGATGTATAATACATGGTTTGAATTTGCATGAGTTGGCATTTTATTAAGGAAGGGATATGAAAGTTATCCAATCCTTTGGGGTTTTTTTTTGTTTGTTTGTTTTTTTGTTATTTTCCCTGAGGAAAGGGATTAGAGAAGAGCCCTTAGGTTGAGAGTTATGTATTAGAAAAAGATCTAATAAAAGTTGATTGCTGAGAAGTTGATTTCTTGGTGTTTATTTTAAGTTTATATCAGTGACAAAAGTACAATTGAGATTTCTACAGTTGCCATATCTTTATATGAGTCACTTTGTTTTTCCTTCCTCTTCCATGAATGTATCCCCTCATTCTGCTTTTATTGCACTACAAGTATTTTTTGTTCTAAAAACAATGAATGCACACATTAGGCAGACTGCTGGTTTTGTCCCTGAGCTCATTCATTAATGCCACAGGCATTTCCCTAGCTGATACTCTTTCATTTATAGTCACGGCACCTCCTATAGCCCCTTTCTAGGGCCACTACTGTTGTTTTTGTCACCATCACTGCCCAGCACCTCTAGAATCCTATGCGCCCCTCCATAGAACCTTGGACCATTCATCATCCTATTCTAACACTCCAGGATGTGAGTTAACTCAAACTTCCTACACAGTCTTGTCTCTATTCAATCTCATAAAACTACCACAACCATACTGCTCTAGCCCTGAGTATGTGTGTTGTTATTTTCGTTGAATGTCACTATGTGTTGGAGAGGAAGGCAGGATGGTGAGACTGAGTAGTTCACATAAGAGGCAGAGCCCCTTCCCAAGAGCCTCTATTCTAGGGAGAGTGGTGTGTGGGCTGTGGGGGGGGTGTGGGGG
>NW_007730542.1:162887-167549 GCF_000696425.1 Galeopterus variegatus
TGGGGGGGGGGTGGGGGTGTGGGGGGGGTGGAGGGGTGGCTGAGTGTAAAACAAATGTTTACATGCCAAGTCTACACTTTTTTCTAGAGCCTCAATCTCACACTCTGGGGAATAAAATAACTAAAACAGGTTCACTATTAGAGGATTAAGAACATACCCCCAAATTGGCAAGGTATTCTGGATGTTTAAATGTGAATAGGGATGTTCATCAAAGGACAAGAGGGAGAAAGGCAGGGATTAATAATTTTGAATAATTAAAAAATCCTTTAAATGTATATTTTGTATATCAGTTAATTTATTAAGAGATATTTGGAACACAACTAAAAGATAAGTTGGAATTTAGAATTGCTACATAAAAAACAGGATGCCCAATTAAATTTAAATTTTAGATAAACAAAGTATAATTTTTTTAGTATTAATATGTCCCATATATTGCATATGACATAAAAAGATGTCCTTTACCTGTTAAGTCTGGCAACTGTAGTTGGATATATCCTATATAATAACTTTAAAATTCCCAATGGTATCTTCGAAAACCATTTTTCAATAGTTCTTCCATCTAATAAAACAACCTTGATTTAAAAAATAATTACTCTTTATTGAACTTTTGGGAAAAAAATAATGATGGCTAACACAACTCTATAGAGATAAATGACATTGATAAATCTCTTGTTTGACCTTTTTTTAATTCCTACAGTATGTTCTTTTAAAGAAAAGTAACACACATTCATGAAGTAGTAGTGGGTTGGGTGGTTGTATTGTTATTCCATGGTTCAATGCTAGCTATATTGCTTAACTTATTTACTTTTTCTCAGAATTCAGCAAAAGTATAATAAAACAATGTTACTTTCATACGAAATTTTTCTTACGTAGTAAATATTCTTTTTTCTCTTATGCCTCTTTGAAGAGAGACTTTTTGAGTTCATTCTCCATGATCAGTGCTGGGCTGGGGTGAACGGCAGAACAAATTGTTGAAGTGGAAATTGCTTTCTATGTCATAAATGTGTATATGTGTTTACAGATGGAACCCAATGTACTGTTAACTATTAAGATTTCATCTCTTTCATTCGAGGGCATAAAGTGCACTTTTACAGAACTAGGAAAACAACTGAAGTGCTTGTACATTGACTTTGAAAGCAGTCAAACCTGGAGCATTTCACTGTAGAAAGTAAACAATTGATTTTCTCCCATCATTTAGAGAATGTGTTATTGAAGAAAGGATTCTTCCTTTCTGCATACACTGTGAAGGAATAAAAGCCGGAGAACTGAATTATCTACATAGCTGAGCAAAAAATAGTTTTTATGTGTTTGGTATGAGTCAAAATATTCTTAATAGAATACGTACATTTTGTGAGCGGAATTGGGACCATGCATGACACTGACATTTCCACTTGACACAGAATAACTTGTGTCAGAGCTGACCCAAAACTCTTTGGGGACATGTTTCTTTTTATTCTTAGATTTTAAGAATGATGTATTACATCATCCGCTTAAAGACATTTGTACTTCTGACTTTCAAATAAAATCATGGTACTAATATTTTTAAATAAGTAAAATATATTTTAACATAGCTACACACAAATGATTCCATAAACATTTCTAGAAACTTTGGTAGCAGTAGCTTTGTAGTATTTTACCAAATGGAAGCATAGCATTTTATTGTAGATTTTTTGTGTGTTCTACAGTTCACCTGCGGATCCTCATCCCAGCAAAAGAAATGAATATAGTTAAGTAGCACAGAATTGAACTGAGTTTCAATTTCTACTGGAAACTTAGAAAAGAAAGAATTTTTTTTTTTTTTTTATGGACAGCATTTAGGATTTTGAGTAGGGTCATCCTCATCATTCTGAGCTCTATATTACAAAAGGAATCTACCTAGAAGTAGTATAGTGAAGCATAGTATCTGTTGATTTAACTTTCTTATTTTTTAGATAAGAGAAAGAAGAAAAAAAATAATAGTGGCTGCCGTCCAAGTGTTCTGTGTACCATGCTGGTTGCTTTACATGCATTATCTTACTTACTCAAAAAAAAATATTTCTGTTTTAAAGATAAGCCTTATTATCTCTTTTTAAAGACAAAGAAGTAGAGGCTCAGCAAGTGTTCTGTGTACCATGCTGGTTGCTTTACATGCATTATCTTACTTACTCAAAAAAAAGTATTTCTGTTTTAAAGATAAGCCTTATTATCTCTTTTTAAAGACAAAGAAGTAGAGGCTCAGGGAGTTAATGGTAAATGGTCACACCAAAGGGAAAATGAGGTTCAAGCCAAAAGCCAAGTACCATTTAATTTACAAATTCTATCTTATGTTCACTGTATTCTGCCTAATTGGAAAGAGATTATCACTTGTGTGGTGGAAATACAATTATGCATACTATATCAAACCACTTAGCCTGGTGGAATTTACAACTCACAGACAGAACCTCTTTCAAGCTGCTTCACTCCTAGAAACTATTTTTGGTTATGAGTTGCACTGCTGAGAGTGGTTAAGCACAAGAGCTATGGGATTTGAAAGCCCATATTTGAATAAGGATCTACCATTAATTAATCTTTTTATGCCTTCGTTTTCTCATCTGTAAAATGGAGGAAGTTATAGTACTTAAGCTAGAAGTTTGCAATTAGGAATGAATGAGATCATGTAAAGCATTTAGAACGATTCTTGGCATGCAGTAAACATTCAATAAATGTTAGCAAGTTAGTTTTCATAGGAAATTTTATTTGTAGTAGCATAAAAAAGGAAAGTGCTTTGGGGAGAAAGGAGGCTGAATAAAATACGAGTAGATAGATGGCCCCTGGAATTTAGTGATTAGATGGTAAAGGCCAGCAGTTAGAGAAGCTGTTTGTTTGTTTGTTTGTTTGTTTTTAGAGACCTTTCATAATGTCTGGGCAACAGCAGAACTCCTCTGCATCCAGCTGACAGAGGCAAGCATAAGAATATTCTTCTACCTCTATGTGGAATCTAGAACCTTCCAGCACTCTGAAGATTAGCAGCTGGAGGGCTCCAAGAGACAGACTAGTCAGTGCCTTTTAGTAGCTGTGGCAATGGGGAAGCTCCTGCAGCATTTGAGCAGGCCATGAATGTTGCCAAGGACAACCAGAACAAGAATGGAGCGACAGAGTGGACCCCAAAGTCTGGTTTATGCTTGTGTAGTTTCAAAAGCCTCCTAAGATACTCCCCAAAATAGGTGGTATGACATTGCAAGGAGGAGCACATGAACAGAAGGCAAGAGCAGGAATTTTGAGTTGTACCAGAAAGATCTAAAACTATCTAATAGTTTTTAATATTTGTATTATATTTATGCATAGATTTATATAGATGAATAAACTTGAATCATGATCTCTTTATTTTGAACATTCATGAATTCCAAAATTATTTTTATGTTATTAGAAATAAAGATAAAAATATATTCTTAGCACAAGAATAAAAGTTTATTTCCCAAAATAACCACAACATTATTAGTTTTCTACTTTCGTCTTTAGTCATCTAATTTCAAAGAAACATGTTTGAAAGATTTTCTTAGTGAATGGCCCTGAGAAAATATATTGGCTTTTATACTTTGTATCTTATAATTTAACATTCTTTTGCAGTCAGTAAAAATTCGTACTTTTTCTTTTGTCAGTTTTTCAATTGTGAACTCTCTCGGGTCAGCAATTATATTGTTTATCCCATTTGAACCCCTAACAATCCCTAGTGGAGCCATGCACCCATGGAAAGTTCTTTATAATATAAAAAGTTGATAGAGACACTGTCCAATTTTCTTTCCTCTTTTTATTAGACTTTGTTGCAGTATTTTAAATTGATGACTTATTCTTCTCCTAAAAATTTTCTCCGCTTTTGAAGCCTCCCATGGCTTCAATGATACTGTGGTTTCTTTGTCTCTTTCTCCTCTGCCTCTCTGCCTCAGGATCCGGAAAGAGCTCATCTTGCTCTCTGTCTCCAGCCAGACCCTTGTCTGCATGCCCGCATAAACCTCCTGCCTTTCATGCTGCTGGTTAGAGAGATTGTAATAAACCTCTCACCTTCAGTATTCACAAAATGAATAGTGCAACCACCTCCTGTGTAGGAGTAAGGGTGGAGCTCTTAATATTTTTAAGCATTTTGTTAGAAATAGCTTAAGCTTTCTAACTCTAAAGAAAGACTGTATCCCAAGAATATGTTACTAGAATGACTAAAATTGTGTTTTGGATAGTCATTCCTTCAACAATTTTTACAAATGGAAATATTTTATGTTCAAGCATTGTGCTAAGTGCAGTGTGTGTTGGAGAAAATAGAAAATGTTTAAGATGTAGCTTCATACTCAAGAAGCATACCAGGGGAGCAACTAAATGAATCAATGATGCTTTCATTTCCTTTCTTTCTTTTTTGTTTGGTAGCACTGGTCAAATTAAAATTGAGCATTTAGTCTTCCAATTGTTTTTCCCTTTGCTTATTACCCGGTAGAATTGGAACCCACGAATTGTATATCTGTACTTGCTGTTTTAGATGGTTTGCCAATTATTATTCTGCTCTTTTGTAATGATGCTTGCAAGCCTGTACTATTTGTAGTTTTACTTTTTTAAACCTTGTTATGTCTGTTGATTTGAACTTTCTAGAGAAAGAGTAACTCCAAGATTGTCACTATTCTCCTAAATAAAGATTAAGGGAAAGAGTGGTGTACAGTATAG
>NW_007730542.1:168107-182935 GCF_000696425.1 Galeopterus variegatus
GTGTGTGTGTTGTTCTGTTTTTAACTTTTTAATTAAACAGGTGTTCTGAATCAAACTTTTTAAATCAACACTGTTCAAGTAACATTTGTTCAATTAAACGCAGATAAATCAGAGGTAGCATATGGATGTATCCACAATCTGGTTCTAAAAATGAATGATAGCAAGGTGTTAGAAAAATGTAATACCAAAATTCAGGTGTTCTTCAAATGCATACAGAAAGAAAAAATGCCACAGTTTACATGTCACATAAGTACTTTAAATATTATTCTAAACATAATGCTTTTGAAAAAAATAATGAAAATGATACAGAAATTTAAACACGTTAATATTCATAGAAGATTATAGTTGGAGAAAGTGGTTTAAATCACATGGATCCAACTCAGCCGTGGTAAGTTGAGACTCTGCACCACCCTAGAACCTTACCACCTTGTTCTGCAATCCATCCATTGCTAATTCCCACCCTTATGTTTTCTTTCCAACATTTTATTTATGAATTCTCTCATTCTGGAATGCCAAAATGCTAAAGGCTTTCATATAACTCTCCTAAATGGACCTTCACTTTTCACTTGGTCAGGCCAACAGACTCTAATTGGCTCTTCATGCATCTTCAGGAGTAATTTCATTCATTTCCTTTTAATGACCTCATTCTTCATTATTGTTCTTGTAAGCCTTTTGCATTGTCTTCTATTATGTGTTCATTAATTAATTCATTAAATCAATAACAATTTATGAATCACTTACTGTGTGTCAGACACTGTTCTAGGCACAGTAGGAAAAAACATACTAAAAACCAAAAAGGACACTTTTTGACAAGTTTGTTCATAATACATATTTTATTTTCTAAATCCGTCTTGTCATCAGCATAACAGATCCTGTTCTCAGAGATCCTGCTTCAGTCTATGTGGGAGAGGGTCCAGGATGTTTAGAAGATTTCCTCAGTGATTCTGATATATGTCCAATCTGGGAATCAAATGTAGATGACTAGAACATGTTGGGATTTTGGAAAAGAGATTTGGGGAGCATCAGCTTGGAGATGCTTTTTGTAGCCACGTGCNTACAGTTTTGGTTATCTGAGCATCATTCTCCTGAAGGATTTTCACCCATAATAGAAATTTACAGTTTTTGTCTTCAAGAGAAAGAAGAAATGATTGATAAAGTTCCAAGGAAAGAAGTAAGTAATGGGATTTAGAGCACAATACAGTCTTATTTAAGAAGGTCACTTTTTCCTCAGGAGCTTGTGTGAGGATATATGTGTAAAAATGTATTTGGAAGGATACAATGTAAATGAATGCAAAGTATGCTTCTTATAAAGTGACAAAGTGTAAAGGAAAGAAAATATGAAGATAAAGCAAGATTTTGAAGCAATGGATTAGAAATTTAAGGAAGTTCAAGTGAACGTTACTCTTTTAAAATTATGAGGCACAGTGACATTACTGAGACAGGTAATAGTTTTGGCCAGAGAATTCTGGGTAGTCCTGGAAATACTCTATCCTTTATTGTACCCACAACTCTCAGACCTCCACCCCCACCCCATCTCACGACATACTCTATACCTGAAGTTTAACAGCATTCCTGCTCATCCATCATCCTTGCACTCTGATCCTTACATGGATTTACACATCCTTTTAGCTAATCCCATTTCCCATCCATCCACAACTGCTGAAACTCATCTACCTCTGAAACTCAAAGTCAGCAGCAAAACCCCTAAGTCGTCAACATTTTCTCTCAATATTTCCTTAAACATCATGCATGCTCTAATTGAAACCTAGTCCTTTCCCGAGAGCACATTTTCCCCTGCATCCCAGAATCTTTTAATTTTACTACAATTATCATTATCATTATTATTATTATTATTATGGGAGGTAGTCCCCCTAAGTTCCTGTGATGGAGGTGGAAGAAGTGTCCTCCTTACTTCTCTCTTCTGCTTTCAGATTATTCTTACTGTTTTTCTTGGGGAAAAAAAAAAAAAACCCAAAAACAAACAAACAACAACAACAACAAAAAACCCCGTAAGCTTTGAATGTCATGACATCAGACATACTACCTATTACTCCTTATTGCAGTCAGCTTCCAACTCCCCATTTTCTCTTCCTTAGTCCNTACAGTTTTGGTTATCTGAGCATCATTCTCCTGAAGGATTTTCACCCATAATAGAAATTTATAGTTTTTGTCTTCAAGAGAAGAAATAATTGATAAAGAAGAAATGATTGATAAAGTTCCAAGGAAAGAAGTAAGTAATGGGATTTAGAGCACAATACAGAGTCTTATTTAAGGTCACTTTTTCCTCAGGAGCTTGTGTGAGGATATATGTGTAAAAATGTATTTGGAAGGATACAATGTAAATGAATGCAAAGTATGCTTCTTATAAAGTGACAAAGTGTAAAGGAAAGAAAATATGAAGATAAAGCAAGATTTTGAAGCAATGGATTAGAAATTTAAGGAAGTTCAAGTGAACGTTACTCTTTTAAAATTATGAGGCACAGTGACATTACTGAGACAGGTAATAGTTTTGGCCAGAGAATTCTGGGTAGTCCTGGAAATACTCTATCCTTTATTGTACCCACAACTCTCAGACCTCCACCCCCACCCCATCCCACGACATACTCTATACCTGAAGTTTAACAGCATTCCTGCTCATCCATCATCCTTGCACTCTGATCCTTACATGGATTTACACATCCTTTTAGCTAATCCCATTTCCCATCCATCCACAACTACTGAAACTCATCTACCTCTGAAACTCAAAGTCAGCAGCAAAACCCCTAAGTCGTCAACATTTTCTCTCAATATTTCCTTAAACATCATG
Source organism: Galeopterus variegatus (assembly GCF_000696425.1). Taxonomy (NCBI): domain Eukaryota; kingdom Metazoa; phylum Chordata; class Mammalia; order Dermoptera; family Cynocephalidae; genus Galeopterus; species Galeopterus variegatus. The sequence goes on from NW_007730542.1 coordinate 170,914, forward strand.
CATGCTCTAATTGAAACCTAGTCCTTTCCCGAGAGCACATTTTCCCCTGCATCCCAGAATCTTTTAATTTTACTACAATTATCATTATTATTATTATTATTATTATTATTATTATTATTATTATTATTATTATTATTATGGGAGGTAGTCCCCCTAAGTTCCTGTGATGGAGGTGGAAGAAGTGCCCTCCTTACTTCTCTCTTCTGCTTTCAGATTATTCTTACTGTTTTTCTTGGGGAAGAAAAAACCCCAAAAACAAACAAACAACAACAACAACAAAAAACCCCGTAAGCTTTGAATGTCATGACATCAGACATACTACCTATTACTCCTTATTGCAGTCAGCTTCCAACTCCCCATTTTCTCTTCCTTAGTCCTTCAAGATTTAAGCACCTGGCCCACTGTTATTCTTTCCAGTACTCCCGTCATAATCCCAGGATGTCAATATTCACATACCAAATCTTTCCAGTATCCAGCCTGAGTAGTTCCTTGCTCTCCTGTCTTTTAATCAACTTGCCCTTCAAATTTCCTCAGACACCCATTCCCATGGTCATATCCTAGATGTTGTCATTGCCAATAACCTTTATCACTTTCTAACCACACTATTTTCTACACTCTAGTGTATAAACTCCAACAATCCTTCTACTCTATTGGGATCTACAGTCCATTGTTCCTAAGACCTTTTTACTGCCCAGCACTAGCCCCAAGCCTGTTCTTTCTTCCTTACTTAGGAATTTTATGACCCAATCGGTCTTTTGCATATGCCTCAAATCCCTTCTCCTTTTCTTCTTTTATTATAGATCCCACCATAGAGGAAAAAAAAAAATCCACATTAGCTTAAACCCTTTACTCCATGCTTCCACCTGTAGGTATGAATATGGCTGTAGGAAAAATTAAAATACGCCATCATCTCATTTTAAATGTGAAACCCTAACTGCAAGTAGCCCTTTCACGCTTCCAGGCGAGCATGCGATACTCCCCTAGTCCTTCCATCTTCCATTCTCCTAGACAATCATTTCATGCCTTCTCATCTCTAGTCCAACCTCCAACTCTTCTATCCTATTCTCACTTGCAGCTGATGACTCTGCTTCCCATCTTTCTGATAAAATAAAAACAAACATCTGAAAATGTCTACAGGTTCTACCACCACATCTGTCCTGCATTTGTGTGTGCCCTGCTTTATTTTTGTCCATAGCACTTACCACCAACTAATATGCTACATACTTGCCTGAAGTATTTTGTTTACTGTGTATTCTTCCCCTTCCCCTGCCATTTTAAGTTCTAAGCAGGCAAAATTATTGCCTTTGTTATTTGCCTCTTTATCGTATCTATAACACTGTCTGGCAAGAAAAGGGTGAAATAATATTATATGTGTGTATACACATTTTATTTAGATAATCTTATGAGATAGATCTTATAATCTTACTTTTACAAATGACGAAACGAGGTTCAGACAGTTTAAGTAACTCTGAAAGCCACTGAGTAATCAAGCAGTGAAGCCAGGATTCCAGCCCATGTCAGTCAAACCCAAAGCTCAAGTATACACTAAATTAAGTCTAACATACTAGTTCTAATAGTCTGAGTTCTTGGTGTCTGTGCCCCAGAATATCTTCCTAGGTTTATCTTGCTCTGACTTCATACACACACCTTACTCTTTAGTCAGACTAGAAACTTCCTGATTTTCAAGGTGTGTCAGGGCGAGTCATCACAGCCATTCATGTAAACAGGCTCTCCCTCGGTGCCTGGAGCAGGTTTCATCTTATGCCTGGTGAAATTCTGCTTATTCTTCAAAATCTATGTAAAATATATAGACTCTCTTTTTTTTTCTCTAAATCGTCTCAACTGGATTCTTCTTTTGTCTCCTTTTAACTCTTAACAATGTCACACATCTATCTTAGAGAACCTATTTAAATACAAAGCAGAGCGAGGTATTGTATCTGTGTCTATGTCTCCAGACTCCCTAGCAGATCATCAGCTCTTTGCAGTACTTATTCATTTTTATATATTCCATAGAGCAATCACTCCATGCTTTTCATTTGACAATTAAACTAACATTCTGAGCATTGACTGTCAAACATTGTTCTAGGCCATTACATATGTTAATTAAGTCAATCCTCACAATCCTACGAGGACAGGTACTATTATTATCTCCAATTTCCAAATGAGAAAGGGAGGTACAGAGAACTTGTCAAAGTCACACAGATAGTAATTATTTGAGCTGGGATTTGAATTCAGATGGCTCCAGAGGACTTAACTAAGAGAATACTACCTTTCAGCTAGTGGCTGGTAAATGTACCATAAATAGGATTGAATCGACTAGGCTGAATAACAGCATCTTAAAAAAATATTACAGAAACACAGCAGGGAGACCACAGGAGTGAATATCATCTTGTGGTATCTTATCTAGCTATTTGGTGACAAAAGTAGGTTATTGTGATTACAAGCTTTATATACATTGCCTGTTAGGAAAGATCATAAAGGGCTCAGTAAAGTCAAATTGTTTGAAATTGAGATAAAATTTGCATTTCATTTCAAGAGATAAAAGTTTGCATGTGCTAAATTTTTCAAAGTATGCTTTTAGATTAAGTAGAAGACCTGACCATGTAGAAATAAAGTGCAAGTCTCAAAGTGACCCAGAAAAGGGGGAAAAACAGCTGGATTTTCTAATTGCATAATTATCTGTATAAGTTCGTGTGAAACTTGCCTTTCACAGTTTCTCCTCATTTTCTGGGTGGCCTCAGGAAACGGTGTTGCCATAGTCCCTTCAGACCCACATGAGTAGAACTAGATTTTTATGATAGACACTGTTTAAACTGCAGAGTATAAAAAGCAACAATGAAATAAAGGGAAATTATATGTAGGTACTGATTTTTTTTTAAAGGAGACCGTTAGATCTTAATTGAAAACTATGCTAGAGACCCATCTTCAAAGTATCCCTGCAGATATATTTTCAGACACTGTTTAAACTGCAGAGTATAAAAAGCAACAATGAAATAAAGGGAAATTATATGTAGGTACTGATTTTTTTTTAAAGGAGACCGTAGATCTTAATTGAAAACTATGCTAGAGACCCATCTTCAAAGTATCCCTGCAGATATATTTTTAGCATGTCACTGAGAGAAATTATCCTCTTTATTTTACATTAAACTTTGGTTTTATTTTAATAATTTTTACATTATTTATATGTTAAAAGCAGTCATATTATCCAACACAAATGTGTTCAATAAAAATCACAATGAAATAAATATTCAGCATTTTAATCTTTTCCTTCATAACTTTTTTTCCTCTTAATTTCTTGGAAGAATACAGAAGAATGGAATTCACTTATTAAAAACTGACAATGATCAATAAATCTAAATTCATGCATTTTTTAAAAATAATATAATTCTTACATTTCAGAAACATGTATTATGTAGAACAAATCCTCCTACTATATCTGCATGTCCTTCAGGCTCTGCTGTTCAGCAATTTCCTCTCAGGTCATTAGTCATACTCTGCTTTTCTGCCATTTTGAATGGTCCAATGGTAAATTTGTGCAAGCTTTATTAAACACCAACAACACATACTGTGGATTTTGATGACCAGGCTTCCCATAATGATGTCACCTTTCAATCTCACAACTCACAATTAGGAGGCACTCTCCAAATCCTCTCCATTAGCCTTTTTAAAGATACAAGCTACGTCAGGGTAGACAAATAAATACATCTGAGGCACATTCTGTGAGTTTCAAGGAACAGTGAAGCTCTTTTTAAGTATTATTTCTCCTTGAACATGATGTCAGTGGCATGTCAAGCCTCTCCCTTTATCTCTGGGGCCAGATCTACCATCGCTTATGAGTACACTGAGGTAAACTGAAAAGGATTCCAATTTCCTCCTCCAAAGAGTCTTGAGACAGCAGAAAGAAGTAGAAGCAAAACAGAAAGTTACTTATCTTGGACACCTGAAGTGTAGTCCATGCTTTATGTATGTATCAGAATAATAAACAAGTAATAGCAAAATATATATTAAAGTTTTTTCTTATAGTCTATGGGCTACGTTTACCTCATTGTTGTTTTACCTTTTATTTATAGAGTCTGCATTTAGTGACTGAAGCAATTAGAGTTTGATAACTCACAGAAAGCACCACAAATTTTCAAACAGCAAGAAATAGAGAAATTTCTTTGAGAATTATTCTGGAATATTTGCTTTAAGCAAAGCACTTTATGTAATAATAATTCCTGATGCTTAGTGCTTACTTTACTTCAGGCAATACTCTAAGTAATTTCATATGTTATCTTATTTAGTCTTACAACAAATCCTAAAAGATGGGAAACATTTTTTTCTCTATTTTATAGATGACAACACAGACAGATTAGTTTTTCAAGATCATACAATTAGCAAGTGTCAAAGCCAAAATTTGCACACAGGCTATTACTTTAGACATTTAGGAGAATGTTAAACATTTGTGGACAGTTCATGTAACCACTACACAATACCAACAATATACCTTCCAACTTTAGGTACATTGTTTTTCCATTTAATCAAAAAAATTATTTGTTACAAATTCTGTGAATTATATCTTCAAAGGCAAGAGTCACATAAATGTTTATTAGAAACAGCCTTGAAAAGAATTTACATTAAAAATAACGGATACTGTATTGATCTGGTCTTTGACAAATTCAGCTCCATTTGTTTTTATAAATAGCTATAAAATTCCATCAAAAAAGTTTGGGAAAAAAAATGAAGAGATATATATGGGTTTATTGATATTGACTGAGAATGTTATGTGATGCCATCCATACAAATGAGTTAATACAAATTACAACACCATGAAGTCATTTAAGAATGATGACTTAGACCATTTATGTTTTTCCCTTTTAAGTAAAATTGTACAATATTATATCTATATGTGTGTGTGCTACATTCTAAGTTTTTTATATTTATTATCTCATTTATTCTCCACGATTATTCAGCTAAGTCAATCATTTTATTCATTCAAGATCAATAGAATCAGAAGTTTATCAATTCCCTTAAAATCACCTTAGTTGATGTATCTGTATAGCCATTAAATTATTATTCAAAATTGAGAAAACCATAAACATCATTAACACCATCTGGCCAACTATATAATGAATGGTATTAATTTCTTTGTCGGTGGCAGGAAAACATTTTAAATCTCTTTCTCATATATACAATTAGGCTGCACTATGTATTTATTAACATATGTTGAAAATATTTTTTCAATGTATTTGCAAATTTATTCCTTCAAAATCCCCACTGATTCTAATCTGCAGGAGACACAGTCCTCAAATATCTTCACTTCTGATTCTACTGATCTTAAATGAGTAGAACAATTGATTTTGTTGATTATCACAGGTGGATTACCATAGTGGCTAAGAAATCAAACTGAATGGGTTTGCAACCTTGGACAAATGACTTGAACTCTCTATGACTAAGGTTTTTAAATATGCAAAACAGAGATGATGAATAATTGCAGAGATTAAATGAGTTAATAAATATAAAACACTTAAAACTTAGAACTATATAAACATATACATATATAAAATATAATATCATTTTATTTAAAATGGATACTAATTTGGCCTTGAATGAAAGCTCTGATTGAAGGGTAGGGAAAAGTTTAAAGTCTGAGGAATTGGAAAAATGTCAACAATGTCTGCTTAGGCAGGAGAGGACAGAAAGAAACATCAGGATACACAGAAGCCAGAAGTAAAATCATAACTGGAGGATACAGGTGAAGGGGCATCCAGGTGTTATACTTCAAGGAACAACATGATCTTTCATCTTAAAGAGCATGGGTTCTTGAACCAAACCACCTGGATCTCTAGTAGGGTGATTTCAACATTAATAGAAGCATCTCCTCTGGGGTGATAAGTAAGAAAGATTCCATGATGATTAAGACTTGTTTCTGCTCCTCAAAGAATCTCCACTTTAGTGGAGAGTCAGATACATTTATAGCTTTATGTAAAATACATATGAAAGGGTAAAAAAATAAGGTATAAACATTTATTTGTGTATTAAGAAGGATAAAACTAACTCTAGCCAGAGAGAATAGGTGGGAGAGAGAGCATTGATACTGGGCAGGAAGGGAAATTCAATGCAAACTGCTAAACTGACGTTTACCACATTGTTTTGAGTTAGTACCCTATCTGCATGCCTCCTCACTTGAGCCGTTAGCAACTAGATGGCTACATTCCTGCCTTGTTTCCATGTAGCCCCCACACCTAGCACTTACCCACCATCCAATGCCTGCCTATAGTAGATTGTCAGTGACTGTTAAATAAGCTGATTTTTTTTTTTTTTTAATGAGCTATCTGTTGTGTGAAGCCTTCAGAAGGAGGCAGGCTTCTGCTGGAATTGGCTTCTGATTATAGCAGAAGGAGGCTAGATTTTCTAGAAGACAGGGTGTGGTGCTAAGAAATGTAAACCTTAAAAACAAGTGTCACTTTTACCTGAATGGTTTTGTTATACAAAAAGAAAGCATAGAGAATCCTGCTGCATTTACTTCCTAAATAAAAATCTCTTCAAGACTACACCGGATGAAAACCATCAGAGATATGGCCCTGACTATAGCTCTAGTTCACCACTCTCTGGCTTTCCCCTTCTTGCTTTAGTCATAAGAAAATGCTGGTAGGGTGATAGTACTATGTCAAAAATACATATTTTTAATGTTTACTATGTCAAAAATACATATTTTTAATGTTTCGAATTGACAGAAGTTGTTTTATTGTAAATGGACGTATCCATTCCTACCAGAACAACCATCTCCACTACCTCACCCTAAACTTAATGTGCAATTTAATTCTTAGGTGTAGTTCTTTTCTCCAAGAAACCTTCCCTAATCCCCCAGGCTAAAATAGATACCCCATACCCCACTGTGCTCCCTGAGCATCCTTTGATGCCTTTTACGGGCTTGATTACAAATTAGCATCAAATCCCTTCCACCACACTCTATTGGTTAAGTCAGCATAAAGTTAACCCAGATCCAACAGAAGGAGAAATAAACTCTACCTCTTGAGAGGAATAGTTGAGTACGTGGTAGAGTGAGAAGAGGAATTATTGGTGTCCACAGTTAGATATAACCCGTATGAATGCTCACTTGAGTTTTGGAGTTACACTTTTAAAGTTAGCGTAGTTTTTGTAATTTTATTTTCTACAACTTTTATTTACTGTGGTAGAGTGAGAAGAGGAATTATTGGTGTCCACAGTTAGATATAACCCGTATGAATGCTCACTTGAGTTTCGGAGTTACACTTTTAAAGTTAGCGTAGTTTTTGTAATTTTATTTTCTACAACTTTTATTTACTAGGTTAGAGGTATGAAGCAAGGCAAACAGTTGGAGTCAACCAGCATGTGATTTTTATCAGGCATGGTAATCAAGAGTTGGTAGGCAAGAAACATGAAAGATTTATGCAAGGCAGTTGTTGCAGCAAAGAGCCAAGAAGAGAAATGTGGGGGATAGTGGATGATGAAAAATTGCATTTGATGTTAAAGGATTATTGGAATGGAAGTAATAGATTTAGTGAGCTGAAATGATAATGGGGGTGATCACAGTGCAGATTATAAAAGTGTAGGTTTATTGATGGTGATAAGATGGAACCAGAAATAAATTAAACAAGAAAAAACCAAGCACATGATGCAGTTCAAAAAATAAGCCATAAATTCAGAACAAATATACTGATCATTATAAGCTGAATGAAACAGAGATATTCCATGGAGGAGGTGAGAACTGAGTTGATCTTGGAGATAGGTAAGAATCAACTAAAAAAGGGTGCTGGAAAAGGCACAGCTAAGACTTGGGGGTACTGTCTACATAGAGTGCTTGAGCTTAGTACTTAAGTGCATGCTGAGCTTGCACAGTTAGGTAAGGAGTCTAGAATTTGATCTTTGGAAAGTGGGAATCACTGAAAACATTTAATAAGAAAGGGATATGATGAAAATAATCATTTAGGATGATTAATGTGACCTGAGGAAAAGTATGCAAGATTGATTTCAGTGAGACTGAGAGAAAAGAGACCAGTTAAGAGGCTAGTACAGTAGCACATCATGATGAAGCATTTCTTTAACATGCACTTATTAGATTTGTAGAATTAAAAACTTTGCCATTTTACTGACATTTTGGTTGATGAAGTCAGGCATGACAAAAAGGAAAAGAGAGCTGTTAGGAATTTTTTAAATACACAATGAAAAGCACATGGTTTGCTGATGGTCATGGAACAGTGAAAGGTGTCAGTGTGGCCACTTCCTGAGGACCTTCCTGCTGATTTGACTATTTCTTATCGATTCTGATACTTCCCCCCGCCACCCAAAGTCCTAGAAGGCTGTCTCATACATGGTTTCGAAGCCAACTGAGGAAAAATGAAAAGACAACATGAAAGGACTATGGAAGCAACATAAAGAAGATGGCTATAGCAATATATTTGCCCATTTCAACCAAGTGTGTTTTTGTCTCAGCAATCTCTTTTCTGACTAGGCACACAATGGTGTTGTCTCCACAATGCCTGTTTCAAAGACATGAGGTGCTGCAGTAGTACTGATTTCACCATTCACATCTCAAGATTCCTAATTTGCTTCAGAAAGAGATTTCTGAAAGGCATTTATTTTGTTTTCCATACCTTGTGGCTGTTACCTGCAGCCAGGCTCAGCTTGTCTTCTCACATTAACAAATGACTTGGAAGTCCAAAAGTTCGTGCAAGGATTGGAAGGTTTATTGAGATAACCAGCATCTGGGGGATGACCAGGCTAGAATTATTCCACCTCCTGATTCCTGTTCTGGGGTTTATAAAGGAGAAGAGGCAAGAAGGTGAGGTAAGAGATTTGCCCTGTGGGAAAAAAGGGGGAGGCTGGTTATGGGATCAGCAGAGGGTCTGAGTCAGGTGTCAGGGTCTCATGATGGACTGGGTGCTTTGGTGTCATGGACTCTGCAGTTGGAGGACTGACTGGTCAGCTTCAAGCCCTTAATGTTATTTTGGGCTTGGAGTCCTTATCTCCTAGAGAGAGCTCAAAGACAATAACCTCAGTCAAACATCACTGGAACACAGAAATACCTGTCTTGGACCTCTCATTAATGTGGATGCAAGGAGGTGAGTTAATATTCAGCTAGGGTGATTTGCCTTTCTCTAACTTTCTCTATTTGCAGTTGAATAGGGAGATGAGAAAAACAGGAAAACTTAGTTTCAACCCTTAATTGTAGGTGCACATCTAAAGTAAACCAACATAAGATGATATAATGGGAGGTAAACAGAAATTAACATTTGAGAAGGATCCTTTTTCTTCTGCTAACCTCAGGAATTGATGATTACTAGTTCTCAAGTTAATAATTAAAATTTTCCACTTGGTCTTAGTTACCCCAAAGATGGCCATTCTCTGGCTAAGGTCCCTTTCATGGCTTCTTATGGTTTCCAGCTAAGTAGGATGTGTCCCTTATTACATTGTTTACTATTTAACTCACTTTTTGCCTGCTTCCCACTGGGAAGGAAAATCCCTAATTTCTATATCCAGTTGAAAAAGTAAACTACCTATGTTACAGTATTTTTAAAAGCTTTCTAACCTATCATCTTATGATATAAAGGGAATTAAGCTGTGAACTTCTGAGGCTCATTTATTAATTCTACATGTTTTTATGTCACCTACTATGTATCAGGCAATGTTCTAAAATCCTGTCCTTATGGAGATCAGTTTTTAGAAGAGTTTATATTCTGGGATATGCCAGGTTAAATTGTCCCCTGAAAAAGCTATTTCAATGAAGGGTTTTTTTTGTTTTGTTTTGTTTTGTTTTGTTTTATTAGAATTCACCTTTTTGTGAAACATAAGCAAAAGAAACAATGTCATGGTTCTACCAGCTCTTTAGTTGCTTCTCTTTTGTTTGAATACTACCTTACATATTTTCTCTACAGTGAAAATGGAGATACAAAATGCATTCTTCCCCCTCATCTGTGGGGATACATTTCAAGACCCTAAGAGGCTGCCTGAAACCACTGATAGTACCCAACCGTACTATGTAAATGTCATCTCTTACTCTCTCAAAATTTCTTATTGTACTGTGCTCATCAATTTTCTGATCACAGTAGACTGTGGATAACTGAAACTACAGAAAACAAAACTGTGGATAAATAGGGACTACCATATGAGGGGTCTTCAAAACGTTCATTGAAAGATTAATATTGTCCTTTAACTCCATTTTTCCACAAACTTTTTGAACTACACTCATGTATTTATTTTGTACAGCTGCACATAAACTATACTATCTCACCAATTTTGGTTAAATTTCCCTATAGTTCATTGAAAGATTAATATTGTCCTTTAACTCCATTTTTCCACAAACTTTTTGAACTACACTCATGTGTTTATTTTGTACAGCTGCACATAAACTATACTATCTCACCAATTTTGGTTAAATTTCCCTATTAATATTGTGGCCATAAGAGGATTAAGCAATGAAAATTGAGTTCATTAACTCACACAATTATTTGATGCCTAGTATCTGTTAGGACTTATGTGTCAAAGCCATCATTAAAACTCAGTAAAAACAATTAAATATTTATAATATAAAAGTGGAATACACCAAATTCCTGTATAAATGGAAAGCCTGCTTGAATAGCTTGTTCCCCTTGTTCAATGCAAATACATCTTTACTGATGTATAATTGACAAATAAAAATTGTATATGTTTAAGGTGTTCCACTTGATGTTTTAATGCACACATATACTGTGCAATAATCACCACAATCAAGCTAAGTAACGTATCTATCACCTCACATAGTTAGCATTTTTTGTGTGTGTATGTGTGTGTGTTGAGAACACTTCAATCTACGCTCTTAGTAAATTTCAAGTATGCAATACAGTGTTGTTAACTATAGTCACGTTGCTGTACATTAAATTTCCAGATCTTGCATAACCCAAATTTTGTACATCTTGACCAACATCTGCACATTTCCCCCTTTCCCCAGCTCTCTGCAGCCACCTTTTCTGCTCTCTGCTTCTGTGAACTGAAAAGTATCTTTGTTTTCCTTTTCTTTTCTTTCCTTCCTTTCTCCCTCTTCTCTCTTAATTTTTTTATTTCTTTTTTTTATTAATTACTAAAAACACTACATTTGTTTGTTTTATATGATTTAAAGATTTCCTTTGAGAGTGGGACAAAACACATTGGTATTTGTAAATTGTCAGATTGGCAGATGTAAAGCAGAACTTTTTGTTAAAGTTTTGAACTAAGGAAGGGTGCCAGGCAGGGCCACACAAGAGTTGTACCCAGAGGCAATGTAAAAAACAGCTGGAACTGTAGGAGATAGCTTATGTGTGGCAAGCAAGGTGGGTTGGCTAGGTTTCTTGGACTCCCTGTGGACTGGCTAATTGGAATAATTTTGGCAGCCTCTGGAGCCTAGGAGCTGTTCCTAGTTGTATGGTACCGAGCCCTGGAGCAATTAGGACTGATACATAGGGGCCTGAATGTAAGAGTCTGAAAAGGGAAGAAGTCGGGGTGTGAACTTAATCAGCTGCTCAAGAAGGGGGACAGATTGGTCTCTAGCCAGGGCTCAAAACTGGGTCGAGACAACTGTATTACATAACTATATCTAGTGTGTCTAATCAGTTTATGTAAGATGCAGTTTTCTTTCTTTCAAGATCTAGCAGGGGTATATGAATTACTTGTTTCAAGCTCAGGAAACTGCAGTAGTTAACCATGCATATGATATCATTATTCTTGAAATGTGAACATGATAATAGAAGGATACTACTTTGTTAGTAATGTCTACCAAATATTTTGGTTTTCTTATTATATACACTGCACTAGGAATATCTACAACTATGTCCATATCTATCTATCTGTCTATATCTTGTAAATGGAGATAATACCTACTCAAAGTGACTACATTAAGGATTAAATAAGATAGTCTTATTTACATACAAGGTATAGTCTTATATACAATTCTTCCCAGCACCATCTACAATAAACCAATGGATCAGCAGTGGAGAAAAACAGTTTGTGATCTCTTTTGCAAAAATACACAAGAAAATCACAAAACCCT
>NW_007730542.1:183444-184744 GCF_000696425.1 Galeopterus variegatus
ATATCTATCTATCTGTCTATATCTTGTAAATGGAGATAATACCTACTCAAAGTGACTACATCAAGGATTAAATAAGATAGTCTTATTTACATACAAGGTATAGTCTTATATACAATTCTTCCCAGCACCATCTACAATAAACCAATGGATCAGAAGTGGAGAAAAACAGTTTGTGATCTCTTTTGCAAAAATACACAAGAAAATCACAAAACCCTGTGAAATTAAAGAATTTTTCCCCCAAGCTCAGTAAACACATTAAGCTTCATATTTTGACTAATAATGCCTCCTGTCCTCAGGTTTCAGAATACTCTTCACATTTTGCACTCCCACCCTTTTGCTGTTGTCAAAAAAGGAAAACTCTTTCAACTACCCTGTAATACACACACATACACTCCTCCAATGAATCTTTCAAAGTCCAACTCAAGTTTTGCTCTGAACAGGAAGTCCTTTGCTGCCAATTCAATCAACTCACTGTAAGTGACTTATATTATTCACACTTTCTGCTCTCCTGAAGCTCCTTTAGTTATTCTCTCATTAAAGCATAATTATAATCAAGGTGGAATACAAGTCTTACATTAGTGTTGATGAATATGTGTGTGTGTGTGTGTGTGTGTGTGTAAAATAACCATGAAGTCATACAATACTTTGTTTCTGATCTGTGAACTAAGGTACACCATGAACTGTATATTCCACTTAGCTTAAAAAATGGAAAGACATCTAGACTCAGAATCAGAAGTCTTTATTTCTGGTCTCTGTTTTGCCATTTATTTGCTCTGAAATATAGGGAAAGCAAATTGAAAAAAATAATCCAAGAATCTGGCTTCTAATCTTTAGGTCCTTTCCAAGTAACTATGTAATTTGAATATATATTTACTATGAAGCATGATTTATTCTATTTAAAATAGGTGTAATTACAAATTTCCCACTTTAGTCAAGTATTGTGAAGATATGTTAATCCTTGCATGCAAAAACTACTTCCTCAGTCCCTAATATAGTCAAGAAACTAGGCCTTGAGGATACAGCAAGTATAATATTTCATCAATTGCAAGATGCACCTTTTTTCTTATTTGAACATCTTGAAAATCAAATATTTTGTTTTTCAAATTAAACATGGCATCAAAACTGTGTTACAATCACCACAAATTATATTTTTATGGTTTAAAACCTCCAAAATTGTGATGTGTCTTCAGTAAAATACACTAAATATATATACTAAATAAATGAATAAATAAATACCTTGTCTTCAAGATTACTTAAGGAAAAAAAGTTTATAGAGCTAAATAGAAAATGTCTGTGCACT
>NW_007730542.1:186470-187882 GCF_000696425.1 Galeopterus variegatus
TGTGTGTGTGTGTGTGTGTGTGTGTAAAGAACCAGCTGTGTTACAAGATTCAGATCTGATCAAAACAGATGATAGATTGAGTTCAAACATTTGTAGTCTCCTGGAATTTATTATACTTCTGTCTTAATTTTACTATCTTCCTCTGTGTTGCTCACTTTCATTTGGATTTTATTGTTCTTATAGCTATTCCCGCACATTTTAATTATCACTCTTATCACAAATTACATAATTGTTATTCCTCCATTGACTTTTAAAATTAGTTAATTTATAAGAATATACATTTGGAAGTTCAGATAACTAANTATATACTAAATAAATGAATAAATAAATACCTTGTCTTCAAGATTACTTAAGGAAAAAAAGTTTATAGAGCTAAATAGAAAATGTCTGTGCACTATTAGCAGAGAACATAGGGTATACTGTGAGATCACCAAATCAGTTTGGGGGTGTTATGGGCTTAACTGTGCCTTCTCATTCATTTCTTGAAATACTAAACCCCAGCACCTCAGAATGTGACTGTGTTTGGAGATAGGGTCTTTAAAGAGGTGATTAAGTTAATCTGAAGTCATTAACGTGGGCCCTAGTCAACTCTGACTGGTATCTTCCTAAGAAGGGGAAATTTGTAGACCCAGAAGGACACCGCCAGTGCGTGAGCAGAGGAAAAACCACGTGAAGACAGTGAGAAGGCAGCCATCTGCAAGCCAAGGAGGGAGGTCTCAGAAAAGACAAACCTGCCAACATTTTGACCTTGGATTTCTAGCCTCCAAAAGTATGAGAAAACTAATTTCTGTAGTTTGAGCCAACCAGTCTGTGGTATTTGGTTACAACAGCGCTCAGAGTCTACTACAAGTGGTCCAAGAGAGCTCCTGGACAAGTTAATGTCCAGTTAATCTCAGGATGAACTGAAATTTGCCAGGTAAAGAAGTCATGAAAGGAAAGCATTCAAAGCAGAAAAATAACCTCCAAAGGGTAGGCTATGAATAAATGGTATATTCATAGCACAATAACAAGTGTATGTGTGTGGGAGTTGTGGGGGGAGTGCAGAAAGTGTGCTTAGTAAAGGAAGAAGTGGTGAGTGAGAAATGAAGCTGGTGAAGAAGTAATTAAGTGCCAAATAACTGACGGCTTGAAATTCAGATAAAGGAATTTGGACTCTCACCCATGGGCAGTAGAGAGATTTTACTTATGCAGAAGAAATTTAAGTTACAAGATGTGTGTGGCTTTGTTTAAAACGTGTGTTAAAAGTGTCTCCTCTATTGCCCTGAGCCAAATATTAGAATCTTCCCTTGCCTACATTTGACACACATGTGAGAATAAACAATTTGTGTATGTGTGTGTGTGTGTGTGTGTGTGTGTGTGTGTGTGTGTGTGTGTGTAAAGAACCAGCTGTGTTACAAGATTCAGATCTGATC
>NW_007730542.1:189223-189706 GCF_000696425.1 Galeopterus variegatus
TAGTATAATCTGAGGTTTGGATTCAAACTCCAGAGTAGCCACATAGAACAAATTTATTTGTCTTACTAATTATCATGAGTGCATGTTCAATAAAAGGAGAACTTGCTTGTTAAGCCTTAAGCATTATTAAACTATTGGTAAAGCATCATATAAATAAGATTTATTTAATATTTTGAGAAAATCAAATGAAAAGAATAGAAATGGAATTATGAAATTATCAATTTTTGAAGTAAAAGAGAAGAAAGAAGCTGGAGAGTGTATTTGTGTCAGGGCTGCCTCTGGCTCACAGGGAGATTTGCTTGAATTGGAAGAAAGCCCCTTCCCTTCTGGTGTTTGCAGTCCCAACATGGTGAGCAGGCACAGGCTGGATGTCAGCCCTGTCCACACCCTCAGCAGGCATCACTTGTAATGAGCAACCTGCACCATCAGAAGTAACAGCAACTCATTCTGCAGCAACTGTTCACTAAATATGTACCAAATGCC
>NW_007730542.1:191305-193550 GCF_000696425.1 Galeopterus variegatus
CTTTCTTTCTTTCTTTCTTTCTTTCTTTCTTTCTTTCTTTCTTTCTTTTTCTTTCTTCCTTTTTTCCTTCCTTCCTTCCTTCGTTCCTTCCTTCCTTCCTTCCTTCCTTCATTCCTTTTTCTGAAAGTTCAGTTAATCGTATTCCTTTCCTTTCTTTCCTTCTTTCTTAGCAACCAGTTATAAGTGAGAACATGTGGTATTTCTCTTTCCTAGTTTGTCCTATTTCACTTAACATAACTTTCTCCAGATTCATCCATGTTGCTTCAAATGGCAGAATTTCATTCTTTTTTTATAGCTGAGTAGTATTCTATTATTCAATAGTCTGTCGATGGACAGTTAGGTTGGTTCCATATTTGGCTATTTTAAAGCTGCAATGAACATGGGAGTGCAGGTATCCCTTCAACATGAGGATTTCCATTCCTGTGTGTATATATACCCAGAAGTGGAATTGCTGGATCATACGGTAGCTCTATCTGTAATTGTCTGAGAAACCTCCATACTGTTTTCCATAATGGCTGTGCTAGATTACAGTCCCACCAACAGTGTAGAAGAGTTCCCTTTTCCATGCACCCTCACAGCATTTGTTAGTCTTGGTCTCTTTAATAATGGCCAATCTAACTGGGGAGAGATGATATCTCAGTGTAGTTTTGATTTGCATTTCTCTGATGGGTGGTTTTGATTTGCATTTCCCTGATGCCTAGTGATGCAGAGCATTTTTTTTTTCATGTACCTGTTGGCCATTTGTATGTCTTCCTTTGAATAGTGTCTATTCATTTCCTTTTCCCATTTTTTCATTATTTGTTTTTTTACTGTATAGTTGTTTGATTCTTGTATATTCTAGATATTAATCCTTTGTCAAATGTATAGTTTGCAAATATTTTCTCCCATTCTGTAGGTTGTTTTTCCACGCTGTTGATTGTTTCCTTTGCTGTGCAAAAGCTTTTTAGTTTGATATAATCCCATTTATTTACTTTTTCTTTTGTTGCTTGTGCTTTTGGGCAAACATTGCACATTTTATTGTTTCCAGCTTGAATTTCACAGTTTCAAAGAACATTTTAGCCTAGGATATTATCTTTGTCTTTGAAATTTTGATAGAGTGTTATTGCCTGGAATATTTACGTACAGTCTTACTATTGATTTTATTTATTAATTTATTGTTGATCTTATTCCATAAGAATTCAAAGCAGTTCGCAGTTTGTTAAGTTAAAAAATAATAGTTTGAGGAAATAAAGGTATAAGAGTATAATACTCAGAGTTCTCCAGAGAAATAGAAACTACACTACACACACACACACACACACACACACACACACACACACAAAGGTACTTCAGAAAGCTTGTGGAAAGATTCCTATTGTCTATTTTATTATTCCATGAAGTTTTCAAGGTACCCCTGTGTGTGTATTATATTTCTCTCTGTATATTGATATGTATGTGTATGAGAGAGAGAGAGGAGAGAAAGAGGAGAGAGAGAGAGAGAGAGAAAGAGAGAGAGAGAAAAGAGAAATTTTAGGAAATTGTCTTGTGATTGTGGGGACTGGAAAGTCAAGTTGGTAGGGCAGGTCTGCAGCAGACTGGAAACACAAGCAGTAGTGGATGTTGTAGTCTTGAGTCTGAATTCCACAAAGGAGCAAATTGGAAACTCAAACATGGTTTCTAGTTCGCAGTCTTGAGAATTCCTTCTTCTTCAGGAAACCCAGTCTTTGCTCTTAAAGACTTTAACTGGATGAGGCCCATCCACATTGTAGAGGGAAACATTCAACAAGATAAAATAATAAAGCAATAATATCATGTAAAATTGTTTAAATTATAATTGTGATTCTAATTTGATCAACTATTATAGTAGTTTTGC
Organism: Galeopterus variegatus; assembly: GCF_000696425.1. Lineage (NCBI taxonomy): Eukaryota > Metazoa > Chordata > Mammalia > Dermoptera > Cynocephalidae > Galeopterus > Galeopterus variegatus. The sequence goes on from NW_007730542.1 coordinate 193,158, forward strand.
AGCTATCAGAAAAGCTCAAGTAAATCACTAATTTCAGTATGTTGGAAGTTAGCATTGAATGGTCAGAGTAACCTGTTTCTTTGCCCAGGTTACTATAGTACTATATTTACCTAATTCAATTGCCATTTTTTTTTGTAGTTGTGAATACTGGAATTCTGTATGTTATGAAAACCTCCTCTGTTTTATAACCCATTTAGTGTGCCTTAAGGTAATATAGGCTGCTTAAATATGCTTGAAATTTACAGGGGATATCTCACTTTACCAGAGTTCATTTTAGAAAAACCAGTTCACATTTATTTTCCAAACTGCGTAGGCTGTCACCTATTTGATATGTGTCATAGTTATTTTTCTGTTGTTTATAGCAGAATACCTGAAACTGGGTAGTTTATAAAG
>NW_007730543.1:0-595 GCF_000696425.1 Galeopterus variegatus
GTTACGAACTGCCATACGACTTCCTGAAGCTTTCTGATTCCAGAATCCTCTAAAAGAAAGCTGGACTTTACATAGTAAAATATTTCTAAATTAGAATAAAATTTCATGCACAGAAAACCTGGTGCCTGTTGGAGGCTATGAAAGGTAAACTATAACAAAAATGTACCATAAAACAAAACAAACAAAACAGAAGTTACATCTAGGAACACAGAATTTAAATAAATTTCTCCATGCTTATCCCTACCTTGAAAATCCGATATATTGCTAAATAGCTATTTTAAACTTTCAAATTTTCTAAAAAAAAATAAAATAGAGTTTCTGTTGGTTAAGTGCAGATTGCCAGGTTTCCATATTTAAAACAGCTTCCTCTGATCATTCAACAAAACTCTTTGGCTCTTCTCTGTCAAATATAAACATGGCTTGGTACAAGAGCCATTCATCTGAGAGACAAACTAAACTGTTGTATGTGCCTATTATGATTTCGATGCAGTGAATTTGCCCGTGAGATCACCAGCTCTATGTAATAACTGTACAAAAAGAAGGTTCTATTGTCAATTTTCCATCTTTTTTTGTTTTGCTTGTAGTTTGAAGAACC
>NW_007730543.1:6137-6356 GCF_000696425.1 Galeopterus variegatus
TCTTGTTCATATGTTTTTCCGTGACTGAGATATAAGGATTGAGGTCAGGTTTGGAAGAAACATCTTCTTGTTCAAAACTAGTTTCCAGTAAAAGAAGTGAAGAACATTTGGCAAACTATCTTGTATCTAAGACACAGGTTTTCTTAGAATTTTACCCACATGTCAATACGGAAAGAAAATAAAATTGGATTTTTCCATCTATTAGGGAAATCAAATCAA
>NW_007730543.1:9578-9880 GCF_000696425.1 Galeopterus variegatus
TCCAGTAAGTGGAATCTTGGCATTTGTAAATGAGTCCTCCACAGTTAGGACTCCTTGTGAATCACCCTGAGGGTTGGCTGCCTGTAGGATTTTTAATCATGCTGAAAAAGGAGTGTGAATCGTTTTGGGGGGCTAGTGTTTAGGGGCTGGCACTCGGACCGTGAATGCACCAGGCTAATCTCAGCACATCCACACTTTACATGACTTGTTCCCTTCTCATAATGGAGAATTTTTGTGATTTCAAATCTTTTGTTTACTTTTTTGAGTATGAAAAAGAACATTCCCGGGCCGGCCCGGTGGCG
>NW_007730543.1:11932-12213 GCF_000696425.1 Galeopterus variegatus
ACTCATCATTTCTTAATTATTTTATGAACTTTTACTATTCATGGTCTCGAGGTCATTTACATCTATTGAATGTTTATGGTGAAAATACTGTATAAGGATGTGTTATATCATTTTCCATGCTCTACATTTAGTATAATCATGTTGTTAACTTAAAATCATCCACAGTGGGAGTATTTACACCACGAAATTGGCAAAAGTTATAATCAGGGCTTTTTTTTCTCCTCGTCCCTGACAGCTAGCTGTTGAACATTTACTGGTGGACATCTGAATACACCTTTTGC
>NW_007730543.1:15476-16279 GCF_000696425.1 Galeopterus variegatus
TATGGAGCCAGTGTATCTCTGCTTTCACAAAATTCCTGCTGACTCCATCCTGCCCTTCAGCTGGTAATCTGGTTAATATTTTGCAGTCTTCTTGTGGGATCGCACCTGCATTTGTCTTCAAGAAGTGAAGTGTTGATTTAACACAAGCACTCTTTGACCTTCAAATATCTGTTGAAAGTTTCTTCAGTTAATTGTCTGTGCTTGTTGAGNTAAGTTACCAATACCTAAAAACAAAAGTAGGAATGAAATGGGCACAGAGACAGGCCCATGATTACAGACAACAATTAACAGCATGTCAACAATTGCTCCAAAGAAAATGTGAGAAGGGTAAGAACCTGTTCCTGGGGTTTACTCTGCCTTCACTTGGGTTCTAGGACCTTTCTACCTGTACTAAAATATGTTTCAACTTTGATAAGTCATGGGTGCAAGAGAGCCAAAGGGTTTTGGTTTTTTGCATTTTCTTTCTTTTTNTAAGATGGGCTTATACCTTCCAGATCACCAAAAGATTTTAGGGTGCATTTAATAGATTCACTTGAGATATGGACTGACTGTTCAAGATGGGAAGATGCCACATTTTCAGAAAAGAAGGAGCTGCCTCTTAAAACGTATTGTTTTCATCACTAAAAATATTCAGAAGGGAAAAATATAACTATCAGTTGTGATAGCTTCATTCCCCTCCTAGATGCCAAAAGGTTACTTCTAATCACTTCTTAATATCACTTTCAGTTCTGTGGTAAACCCTAAGGGTCTGTGGCTCTTATTTAACTTTTAATATCTGCTCTGTGTGTGTGTGTGTGTGTGTG
>NW_007730543.1:18189-19058 GCF_000696425.1 Galeopterus variegatus
ATGTTATAAATATTTATACTGTTAATAGCTACAATGGTTTCTATTATTATTTGCACAATATTGATATAACATATCAGTTTTCTTTATACTCCATGGCATCCTTATATAAAGCCATTGATGTATGTGTGTTACATTTGGTACATCTGTAGAATCTATCATTTTTGTAAGTAAAATTTTCTTGGTTTGAAATTATGTAACTTCTTTTTCTAAATATGTTATTTCTGATGTGCACAAAATGCAACACTTGATATATTTCTTTATATGGAACAGATTTTAAGATAAGAAACTTTTTAATTATGGGAATACTTAAACGATTTCTCACCGTCTTGTTAACTGATATATTTAAGCCAATAATGTTTACACGTTTCGTGAATTGTGTTTTAAGTTGGAGAAACTCACTCTTTTTCACTGTGTGACATGTAGAACGAGAAAGTGTGTTTTCAGGAAACAATCCACTGCTAATTTAGTTTAGCTATTTTCAGTACTTAACTTTTGGATTTTTTAAGTTCACTATGATATGACATTTCATTATTAGATTAAAAAAAAAANCCCCCCCACACAACAAAAACAACCATACTATCTGTGTACTTAAAAGTCAGAGTAGTGGCTACTCCTGGAAGGGGGTGGGGGGTGGAGGGTGTGGGCTGTGGGTGTTGACAGGTGAAGAGAATGAGGGGATATTCTGGATGCTGTTAATATTCTATTCTGGACCCTGTTAATATTCTGTTTCTTGATCTGGATGCTGGTTATGTGATTGTGTTTGGTTTGTGAAAATTCATTGAATTGTACATTTTTCTCCATGTATGTTATACTTGAATAAAAAGTTTAAAAAATGACATAAATATAAGGAATATGGTTTATTTATTTTT
>NW_007730543.1:21121-21478 GCF_000696425.1 Galeopterus variegatus
CTGTCTGTCTGTCTGTCTTTCTCTCTCTCTCTTTGTGTCTTGGGATATGGCCAGTAGTAGCGACCTAACCAATATCATTTGTCATTTTGCTGATCAGAGTCTTTGAGAAATAAGGAAAGTGGGAGAGCTTTGAGTACTCAGGTATAGCCAGGGCCAGAGGAAGGCAGAGATCATAAGGTGCCAGAGATTGGACTATTCAGGACTATGAACAAAGCCATTTTTTAATGCATTTAAGAGATAAAAGAGCGAGAAGGAGTTTGTAATTCAGATACATCTGAAAGAAAGAAATGGATGAACCAGCTACCCGGAATTGGAGCTATGCCACGATTTCATAGGTCCTTCTCCTTTTATTTATTT
>NW_007730543.1:23322-24174 GCF_000696425.1 Galeopterus variegatus
CTTCCTTGTTTTTCTTTATGTAAGTCAAAATCTACATTAATAAGCATATCCATGAGATATTTTAATGTAATGGGGACAATTGTTATTGAAATGAATGTTGGGGAGACCTGGGTGAAAATAGCCCAGGTGGAAGCACGTCAGCTGTGTTCTGCTCAGGCAGAATGATTCTATTGAAATTTCAAATCTCTCTGGGTTTTCTCCAATCAGCTGAAACTCATGATGTGAATTTTTGATGGCAAAATTAGAAAATAAAGTTCCCTTCTCTTTAAAGATAAATTTTGAATTCAAGAAGTGATCTGGCTAGACATTTGTATAAACTAACTTTACATTTGTGATGAATGAATATAACACAGACAGGAAGTTTCACCTGGTTCCTCATTAAAATAATTATATCTTAAGTTGGTGATGAGATAGCACAGGTTCTGAACTTGCCTGTTGTAACTAATGTATTGCACAATAAGAACCAAGTCAAGCATATCCACATGAGAGCTAGCCATGCCACCTAGGAAAGGGGCATTTATCCTGAAATAGCCCCTTACCTTAGAAATGGGACACAAAATTCAACGTGAGTCAGTTTGTTCAACCTGGAGTTGGCTTTTCCGCAGCCCCTCCTTCCTCCCTACAGGGCTAATGCAGACAAATGCTCTAATCCTCCCATCCTGAGGTTGGCAGTTGGCCAGCTGCAGGGACATTAGCTCCTCATTAGCACTTTTGTCATCTGCCCACAAATCCACATCCCAGAACAAAAGTAAAGTGGGCCGTCCCATTTGAAGCTTTGGCCATTGGAAGAAGGAATGCCAGTCCATGGAGTTCCTTATGGTCTTATGAGTTAGTAGTAAAAAGAGAAATTCA
>NW_007730543.1:25968-26401 GCF_000696425.1 Galeopterus variegatus
TTTTTTTATGATATGGGAGCCTTCATAAGACCTGAAGACCCAAAGAAGCAGTTAAACCTTAGTGTTTTTTATTGGTCTGATGAAGAGTGGACAGTCATGGAGAAATATAATTAGACAAAGGGCGTATGATCTAATGGCAAGAATTGGGGGGAGGGGAGGGGAGCTTAGTAACACCTGTTTATTCAGATTCTTCCCTGTGACCCTGTGTCTCCAGAGATAAGGATGTTCCTTTCCTCTAGGTATGGGGAGAACACCTTTCACATGAGGGTCTTATGACCTGATTCAGGGGAAGGTCAAAAAATTTTTCCTAGGTTTTATGACCTGCTTCAGAGAAGAAGGGTTTGGATGGTGTCAGAGAGACCTTCATACACGTACTGTTTTTCAAGTTTCTTCAGCTTAAAACATTCACTATGTCAAGGTACCGTATTTTGGA
>NW_007730543.1:28394-29058 GCF_000696425.1 Galeopterus variegatus
CACAATTTAGTATATTTGATGCCAGCTGTTATGGAGTTAATGGCAAAGTGGAAAGAAATGACATAAAGCACACTTTCATGTTTAGTGCAACCATCATAATGTTACTGTTAAAAATCTCCAGTCAGCCTGTGAGTTCACTTTAGTACTGTGTCTTACCATTGTTGTTAGTGAAAAAATAAGATTTTATTTCCACCAAATATCGCATTTGATATTTTGCTAAACATTAAACTTTTGCTTCTTTAATGTATTAAAAACCTCTCTTACCTATTTTCTTTTTTAAAATTTATTTTTGGCAAAGCTTCAATTTCAAAAACTATTTTCTTTTCATTGAAATAGGGTTTGAGAGGTGTCTGTATGAAAAATAAAAGCAAATATGCTTTTAATCGGGTTATATGTCACTCAGTGTTTTCCCCTCCTGGATACAAGTGTATGGATATTTCCTATTTATACTTTACTACAGTCTACGGTTCTTAGGGGAATACCAAGATACACGGTTCTTAGGGGAATACTAAGATAAAACAACATAATGAATTCAATAGCAAAATTCTGAAATTAAAGAAAAAAGATTTTCCTGCATTATAAGGAATTATACATATAAATAATATGTTATAAATATTTATACTGTTAATAGCTACAATGGTTTCTATTATTATTTGCACAATAT
>NW_007730543.1:30198-30970 GCF_000696425.1 Galeopterus variegatus
CTTGTGTTTATTTCCTTCTCTTTTAGATTATTAGTCACTGGGTTGGATAGTTGTGACATTCGTGTATACTTCAATCACTCTAGAATGGATTTGAAAGCAAAGTCTGGGTGTCCTTTTCCTCCAATGTCTCGGCCCCCTTGGACTTTCTTATATGCTTGAATAAAAGCCATGTCTAATATTTTAACCGAAGAAATTTGAGAAAATGACACCGGGTGGGGAAGGGTAGAGTGATCCTTTTTCTAAAATCCTTGTAAACCAACACTAATTTTGTCTTTGTTCATTAGCACTCCCCATGGCGAGTTTGCTTCTGTGTTGTTGAGGGCTCCAGAGCACTTTCTGGGTGGAAAGGTGTTTCTGGGGAGGAGATTTTTAAAGCTGTCTCTCAAAGGAAAAGTTCCCCAATGAAGTGGGGAAAAGACTTACATTTTTCCCTTGCAGATATACTGATAAAAGAGCTTTCTGCTGAACTCACAAGCACGCTTGAACCTTTNAATAGTCACTCACCAGATATTAAAGGATGCAATTGGTTTCAGTTCAGGAAGGTTTTAACTGCGTTTTAATTAGCTTAAAACATATGCTTCCATTTATCGTATTACGTGGAGTACATCCTATTCCATTTAGCTGAGTATTGAGGACTATTGTACGATATTGTGCTCAGGCTAAAACAATGAAATACTAATTGGATCCAGTAAAATAACTGTAACATTTCCGATTCCTATTAGGCAGGTTACGTAAATTAGGCTAATATAAAATGGTGCTTAATAGAATTGCA
>NW_007730543.1:33110-35634 GCF_000696425.1 Galeopterus variegatus
TGGAGCATGCTTTCCTGGTGAAGCAAAGTAAGTTAAAATCCTCTAGATTCAAATTCCCTTCTCTTTTAGCTTTCAGCTGTGAAGAAAAGGATTTTCATCTAGATGTAAAAGATGGTAATTGCACGATAAAGCTAAGGTTCTGGCCAATAGGAATGTGCTTGGGGAACGTGAGAAGAGGGACACCAGGAATGAAGAAATAGTCATCAGGCCCTGCAGGCTGGACTTACTGAAGAGGAACGCTTGACAACCCATGCAAAGCAAACAGCCAGCCAGTCAGTCAACTGGGTGCTTTGTCCACCAAACCAAATAATTCATTTGGCTGGTTTCTTCCTCTTCCCCTCCTCCCCACCCCCCATTATATTGATTAGAAAAAATTAAACTGATTGATTTGTTTCAGCCTCATTTCATATAGGGAGAGTGTAGAAATCTGTAGGTCTATTTTTCTTTCTCTCATTATTTTCTTTTATTCCAGTCAACTTTTAAAAAATCCTGGTGCAATAAAATTTCATGTTCAATAGAGGAACCAGCCACATTATCCAGAGAAGTTNATAATGTCTTTTATTCCAACTACCTTAATTGGAATGATTTTTTCTTGAATATATTCATTCAATTTTTAACTTTAGCAATAGAGTATATAGATTATCATTAAATCTATGCTTTTATGTACTTCCTCTTTGTTTATCTTTGATATTTTCAAAAATGCCCTAGAAATAAGGAAGAATTGGGCTTGACTTGTACCTAATATAGGGCATAACCTAATTTCAAAAAATGATTACCATTGTCAACTTAACTTTTTATTCTTTTTCCGAAAGTATTTTCAAAAGGAAAATCGAGTTTGTATATTTTCTGGTTGAGTTCTCATTGCTTATGGGCACAGAAAAGGGGGAGCCCTCTTGTGTAATGTAGGTTCACGGCTGAGGCCCCTATAACAAAAGACAGATTAATAAGAGAAGGTCGCACAGGTTTATTTAATACAACTTTTACGAGGATGTGACACAGGAGAAACAAAGACACAAAAGAAACAGTTAAAACTTGTGTATTTTTATGCTAGGTCTGATGAAGAGTGTATAGCTGTGAAGAAATACCATAGGACAAAGGGTACGATCTAATGGTAATAAACTGGGGGAAACTTAGCAAGGCCTTTTTGTTCAAATTCTTCACTGTGACACTTCCTTTTCAAAGATAAGGATATTTCCTTTCCTCCTGGTAGAAGGAGAGCACCTCTCACATGAGGGTCTGATGAGCTGCTTCAGGAAAAGGTCAGAAAAACCTTCCCAGATTTTATGACCTGCTTCAGGGAAGAAGGACCGAGGGTGGGGCTGGGGTGGGGGGATCTGAGAGACCTTCCTGCTTCTGCTATTTTTTAGTATCTAAAAGTGAAATAATATTTTGGGGTATTGTGTCCTGAGCCCCATCAGTATCATGGTTTTGCATCAGATTAAGTGTTTTCATGTGTGACCTGGCCTGTTTATTGGTGCCTGTGCTGACAGTTCTACACCATGCAAGTTACACACCTGAGAGAAGCAAACAGAAGGAGAACATGAGGTTTGATTCAGGTCTTCTAGTTTCCTTTTTGTTCCCAGAGTAACTGAGGTCAGGAGGACTAAGCATTTGTGACCCAAGCTCATATGAAATCCATATGAATAATTAATGCTAGTTTATTCACTTTAAACGAGATTGGGCATTGTGTCAGCTGGTCAGCATGTTCCCTGTAGGTAAGTCTTGTTAAAAAGTTAGTTTAAGCACAGGGTTTTATTAGTGAGCAAGGCCTCAGAGCCAGTGGATTTATCTTGATCTTGTACTAGGGTCCTCAAGTTCTGATAGCCTTATGGATTTGTCTCCACTCTGTGAACCCAGATGTTTAAGTATCCTCTATTCTGGACAGGGCTGGAGACATCTTAATAAACTCTTAATTAGGGAGTTCATTATTCTTCTTGCCCTTTGATTTTAGCTCAATTAGTGATACTAGTGATACCCACATTCCTTTGAAACTTGGGTATTCCAAAATTTTCTTAGTCATACATATCTCAACAGTCTTTTATATGACTTTTATTCATAGATGGTTAAGATCATTTATTAACTATTGTTTCTTAGTCTTTCGGAGGTAATCCTAGTTCCAGGTTCTGGGGTACCCATATACCCTCACTATTCTGTTTGCAGTGCCTGTGTGGAAAAGGACAGTCTGGGTCCTTTTAAAGTGTAATGTGGATGTGATTATACCATGGCCTTTCATTCTCACTCAAGACACATAAACAAAAACAAAAATCAAGTCAAAAGAAGGACAACTAGCCAGGTAATTCAGGGAAGCAAACCACAACAATAAGGATGAAAATATCTTATGATCGTTTACAATGAACTTTCACACCTATTATCTCAGTATCTTCTCTTAAGAACCCAGTAAAGTAGGCATTGTTCACATGGATATTGCAAATGAAGAAATTGACCCTCTGCCAGTCTTTTAGAATCATTCTGTAAGAAGGGGCAGTACTAGGTGGCAAATGAGGACCTAGTAATTTTGGATCTG
>NW_007730543.1:36626-37359 GCF_000696425.1 Galeopterus variegatus
CTGAACTGTGAGTTAGGAGAGCTGACTTTTACATGAGTTTCATGGGGAATTTTAGGCCAGCTATTCCACCAAACTAGACCTTGTCTATAAGATGAGGGGATTGGACTTTGATATCCTCTAAGGCCATTTTTAGTTTGGAGATTTTATGTCTGTCTCATAACTTTCAGAAAGTCTCTGAGCTTCTCACTATTCATAGGGCTCAGTCTTCTGTTACTGGAGCCTCTGTACGTCTGGATGCACTTGGGGTGCCTGAGTGCCAGTCCCAGGGGAGCAGCGCATCAGCTATATGACCAAGGACCAGGCAGATAGTACTTCTGATTTTCTGCCTTATTTGCACAGTGAGAATGACAATCTTTTCTCTGCTGGCTTCACAGAGTTGTGTGAGGATCATAGGAGGTAACAGTTGAGAAAAAAATAGTCCATGAACTTAAGTTAGTGGTCGCTGTCTAATTCACTGTCTCTCTGTAGCACCTGTTTTTCTCTCTTCCTTCGTGTTCTCTGGTCATATCTTGAAGGCTAGAGGCAAGGGCCGAAAGGCATATAATCTGAAAGCCATAGTTCTCTAGGGTGTTAGATCTGTAGGAGTCTCCATATCCATAATCCCAACTCATTCCTGAAGGTAAAGAACGGTCTGTGGGAAGATATGTGGACATCTAAGCCCCTAGAAGGAAGGAAAAAACATTACTAACTCTTAAAGTCTGCAAATAAAAAGAAATGTTTTAAAATATGAATG
>NW_007730543.1:38798-39497 GCF_000696425.1 Galeopterus variegatus
GAGCTTTATAATTGGATGTCTGTCACTGCCTTCCAGCCATCCAGGCAGGCAAATTCAAACCTATTTTCTCTCTCTCACTAAAGAGAGATCTGGAGCCAAGCTTATAACCCTTCTTGGCACATCTTTTGGATCTTTTCTTGGTTTCTTAATTATTTATTTATTATTATGAAGCCATCACTTTGAATCTGGGCATGAATACAAAATGGAGGGGTGAAATGTAGAAAGAAAAAAAGAAAGCCAAAAAGTAGAACCACTAAGGTTAGCCAGCTGAAGTGGTCTCTGAATCGCCCTCCCTTAATTTCCATACTTTCCTCCCCTCCATTCTTTCTCCTCCCTCTGCACAGTGCACCCACCTGTCTCAGTATCATCAGCCACCTATGGTCAGATCTCTTTGCAGGACTTTAATCAGATGCATTTAATGGCCAAGTCCAAAATGCAGCTGACTTTTTTTTACCCATTTTTCTTCCCAATCCTTAGTGACCTGGTTTATTGAATTTAATCTTGGTAGAACTTGGTGGAACTCTTTTGTCAAAACTCAACCACTCCTTAAGCATTTATTATGGACAGTCATATTTTGGGTTATTAATCTCTTATACTTATTTGTTTTTGATTGATTTTACATTTGTCTGAATCCTGTGTATGGGTTAATTTTTGTATTTGTCCCAGTCCTGTATATCAGGGACAGTGACATAGGTTTGT
>NW_007730543.1:41177-41836 GCF_000696425.1 Galeopterus variegatus
CTGTTTTTTACATATTTAAGAGCACTTTTGCTTATATTAAATAACATAAAATAACTTCCTGGGTTATACTGAGTTAATTGAATAACTCAAAATAACCCAGGAAGGTGGATAGGGCGTGCCCTGTTATCCCATTCTGTGTATATAAAAATCACACACTTGGTGATGTTAAATGGCTTGATCAAAGATAGGCAGTGTAGAAGTGGTAGAGTTGAGACTTGGATATGGGAATTATTATTTCAGAACTGGAGGCATGCCATGTCACCGTGGACCAGAAACAAATGCTAGTTTCCTAGGTCATTAAACTGATCTTAAAGAGTTTCAGGACACATAGCATTTTATCCTGAAATCACTTTACTCAATTAAGCAGTTCTAGCTTCACACATCTCAGAGTCAGGTTCCTTGCTTATAGTCCATTTCCTTAGAATTGAGCAGATATTTCTTAAGATCCTTTTCAAGACTTTAAATATTTTGACCAAGTGTGTTATTCTCAATCCTTAGCAAACTACATTCTTTACAGCCTAGGGTGTTATCATTGGTCTTGATGCTGAGCCTCATTCTTAAGTACCCTAGCAAAATACAAACTCAAATTTTTAGGAACATTGACTATGACTGATAACTTTTTTTTCTTTAGAAAACTTGAATTGAAGCTTAGCATTCAT
>NW_007730543.1:43875-44390 GCF_000696425.1 Galeopterus variegatus
TGTTTGTTTGTTTTGTTTTGTATATATTTCTGCTTCTCTCCAGAGTTCTTAGTCAGTATGTTTTATTTGATTTTCCTTCTAGATTCAGCTGAATGGCAGCTGCAGTACATTGGGCCTTCTGATTTTGCATGTTATCTATATCCTATCAGGTGAACCAGCAAATCGCTTTCTCCTTCTCCCCTCCACCACTCAGAAATTCTTACCACCTCTTGTCTGATTTACTGTACTTTATTATACTGATAGATTCTCTGTCTATTTTGGGTCTTCCCAAATACCCCTGTCCCAAGGAGGAGGCAATGTAAAGGAAAAAGAGAAGAGGCAGGTGAGAAAGGGCAGAGAGGCCCCATCCTGCCATATAGGTATGCTTAGTGTCTCTTTGAAAAAGCTCAGAATCTTCTCTTGCAGATGATAGGACAAGAGTAAGCCTTAGTACTTCTGATTGTGTCTGCTCTTGTGGGAAAAGTGGAGTGGTGCACGAGCTGATGTGTTTTGGTTGTCCTAGAGAGGGAGAGCAG
>NW_007730543.1:45920-47193 GCF_000696425.1 Galeopterus variegatus
CTTTTAAAAATTTTTGGCTAAATTTAATTATGACATGACCCTCTGGGACTGAGTTAGTATTTCTAATCTTTGGTCTAATTTTAAGATAATACTCTAAAGATATGGCTAGTTCCATATCTAAAACGAAAAAGAAAATTTAACATTTTCTTACAGGTCTGTTAGTGGGTAACACTCTTTTCTCCTAGGGGTTGTTAGGGGGTGGAGATGAGCCTGCATCAGAGGGAGGTCATGCTGTACATTTACTCAAGAAGGTAGTGGACAGATGAACTAAAAGGTCCCAGCCAGGGGAATTAGTACCTCGACCCCCAACACACATATACAGGCTTCAAGCTGTAGCTGAATTACACTGGCATCTCTTTTCATCTTCTCTCCTCTTCACGTTTGTCTTTGAGAGTTTCTTCTTTCTAATATTTCACATAAAAACATTTTGGCAAGGAAGAGGCTAGAAGAGGACCTGAGTGTTTTCACCATTCAAGATTTTTCTCACTGTTCCAGCTTCTTCCGCATCCAGTTATGATAAAATATCAAAGTTAAATTAATAATTATTTTAAAAAATACTTAATTTTTTAAAAGCAGTTTTAGGTCTACAAGCAGAATTGAGAGATACAGAGATATCCAGTGTGACCCCCTGGCCCCCACACATGAATAGCTTCCTCTGTTATCAAGATCCCCTACTAGAGTGGTACATTTGCTACAATTGATGAACCTACATTGACAGTATCAAAATAAAAATAAAAAAATAAAAAGCAGTAACTTATTTTAAAGATCATCTGACTTTGATTGCCTGTACGCCCTTCCATTTGATATCACTAGGCCTAGTATCTTGATTGATTCTGGTTCCAAACACTTCTGCCCCGTGTGTACCCTCTTGAAATAGTGTGCCCACTGACCTCAGCACAGGAGGAGCAATGGGGCTGCAGTGACTCCCTTGCGTATTGTCTTACTGTGTCCGCACAGGCAAATCAATCCAATTGTATGGTGATATTTGCTTGCCTAAAAGGGACATTCTAAAACAAAAGAAGAGAATAAGCAGGGGGTGAGATTGGTTTTAACTTGATTATTTCGTAACTACTTTGTTGATTCCTAGTAACAAATATTAGGAACGTTCAGTGTGCTTGGTGCTAGGACTGTGAAGACTAAGAAGACTTATTCTATGAACAAGTTATACATAGTCAAGCGAGAGAATGGGCTCCTGAAGGGATAATAATCATATGCATTAGGATCGGTGCTAGACACATGGGGACTTCTGGGAGCATGGCAGAGGGGTCTCTAA
>NW_007730543.1:48687-49337 GCF_000696425.1 Galeopterus variegatus
TATATTCATCTGTATATATTTTTATACACACGACTCAAGGTCGTAGCTGATGGAAAGCACAAGTCTGCAGTCAGGAGGCTAGAAGTCACACGTAGATTTCATTTAACATTTACTTTATGCTAAACACGTAATTAATCTGTGGCTTACTTTCTATACTTCTGATAACGTCACAAGAAAAACACATCGGAATTTTACCATAATATTTCAGAGTGAAAGTTAGGCATGAGGATGATTCATCTCTAATCCTAGGGCATTTACNGAGGTGTTTTACCCCTGATGAGTGGACAAGCCGAATTCTTCGGAGAGATGCTGCCTGACCCCTGGGGCCCACTGACAGTTGACAGCTTTTAGTCAGACTAAACTCACTTAAGCTGCTCACCCATCCTGAGGCGAGCACGCGGCCACCGCCTGGACTTCACGTCATCCTGGCTGTCTTAATTGGGCACTAATTAAATGTTTTGGCTGGAAACCTCTCCTTGCCATGGCTGAATGGACTCATTTCAGGCCAATATTTCAGGGAAACATCTTGTTAGGCTGATCTGATTCCCTGTTTAAAAAGAAAATTCACATATTCCATTTGTTCCTTCCTGTTGTGGCCTAAGGATTTATCTGCTCTATTTTTCTCCTTTTATTAAAAAACCTAAAAATTT
>NW_007730543.1:51174-52201 GCF_000696425.1 Galeopterus variegatus
CCCCCCCCCCCCCCCCCCCCCCCCCCCCCCCTTTTTTTTTTTTTTTTTTTTTTTTTTTTTTGTTCTGAGCAATGATTCTGTGTGTTCTTTTCCTATTTAAAATTTAAAGAGTTACATTTGGGAGAGGAACAATGTAGGGGAAGGAAACCCCTGGAGTGTGTCTGATGTGATGTTCTCCTCTCTGCCACCATTTTTCCTCCCGCTGTGGGAGAGCTAAATGATAATGCCTGATACCTTACTGAATAAAGCCTGACACGATTTCCAGCTGTGAGCATGTGATCAGTTTTTGTGTTTGATTTTTGCACACAAGTATACTACTGCAAGCATGTCCACAAACTACTTTTCAAATGCTTAAGGGGGGAATTGCTATTGAGTGAATCAAACATTAAACAAACACTGAGTAATTTTATTTAAAAAGCAACTGCATTTATTTTAGAAAGCCATGTTTCTGTTCAAACCCAGAATTTTTTAAAAATTTTAATTTATATTTAATGGTCAGGTATAACCAGACAACCCAATCCTCAATGAATTACTTTCATCCTAATTTCAGTCTGAGGTGCATTGTCCGAACAGAAAGCAGATTATGTTACTCCCTGTACTTTGCTATAATGATTAAATATGATTGTAATTATGCACTGGGTTGATTCATTTGTGAGAAATATTGACTAATATATACTCTATTATGTTATCTTAAGGTGGAGTCTCATAGGCTGTAATTTTTAAATCCATATTTTTCTCAAAGCAGCATAGTGCATGTATATGATCCTGGTTTTACTGATATATTTTGGCAATATTATAGTCTTACATGTAAGAGCATTCTATTTTAATGTCTTTCCTATAATAGAAATATATAATATATATTTCTTAACTGTTAATTTGTTGAAATCCATAGAAAGGCTATCTATTCAAACCAGTTATTATGAATTAAAAAATAAGATTATTAAAATAAAAACAAATTATTAGTATACTTGCTTTTATTTCTGAAATCCTACTGCTGTCATGAGGTCTGTGGTGGGCCATAATGTTT
>NW_007730543.1:53854-55244 GCF_000696425.1 Galeopterus variegatus
CTCTCTCTCTCTCCCCGTATATGTGTGTATGTGTGTGTGTGTTTATGTAAAATATATATGCAATATGTACATATGTTAAATATATTTATTAAATCTATATATGTTAAATAAATATTAAACATGTAAATGAGATTATGTTAAGTATACATTATTCACTATATGTTAAATAAGTGAATATATGAGATATCTATATGTATCTATCCGTTCATCCATCCATGTATCCCCTTGAAGTGTGAGATTAATAAATGGCCATCTTTCTTTCAGTTGGTACATTAGAATTTTTTTAAAAAGATGGTGTTTGGTGGTAATGGAGCATGGATATGGGCATTTGCCAGGATTAAAACTTCTGGGACTGGTTGGAGAATTACCAGATAATTCACAGCAACTGAGGCAATCTATATTATGAACAGAATTACACATATGTATACTTCAGTTTTTTTCTTCTGTTAAATGTGGATAATGGTATTTCTTATCTACATACCGTGAGCTGCCATTCGCAGACAGCTTTCATATACCATGTATCTTGCAGTTTACAACATCCAGAGGCAGAAAAAGGGAATGTCCCCTTTCTGTGTACCATTTAAAGGGCAAAAAGCTCTCCTAGAAGTCTCCCAGTAATGTCCACTCATGCTTCATTGGCCGGAACTATGGCACTTGTCTCTGTTTTAACCAGTCACTTACAAAAGGGATGAGTGTTTTTCTGAGGCAGCAAAATAGAGGACAGTTGTCAGTTCAGAATAAGAACAGTCTTCTAAAGCTTCTTTCCCTCAGTTTCAAATAAGAAAGAACCTTCTGGCTCTCCAGAGTTTGGTATTTTGTACAGTCATTGCAAATTTTATCATCTAAATCCTGTTTGATGCAGAAAGGTGAGAATGCCTTTTAGAATAATTCTTTTGAAGTATAAATTAATAAAATATAAACAGTGTACAACCTTATCTCCTAGATAAGTCCAGATTCTTAATCTGCTCCCACCATCACTGTTTCCCAATTAAACAGCCAAGAGTCAGTCCTTAGAATGGATTAATGACCTGCAAAATTCCATTTAAACATAGCCATTCTTGAGTTTTATTAGTGGAAAAATACAAACTGGTCTGTGGTCATGGATTATTACAGATTCACTCCAGACTGCTGAATTGAACTCTGATGAACCTGCGACACTCTCCATTAAACCTCAAAATGAGCTTTCTCTTAATTGGGGAGTAGGAAGGCAGAGTAAACTAGTGGCTGGTAAATGCCAGATTTGTGAATCATTTCTTTATTTTGGACAGAGTGTTGAAACATTTTTAGATGTGCGTGGAGGTGAATCCATTTATCAAGCGCTACTCTGTTCTAGGCAATGCATACATGATATTTGAAAAATCTAAACATAATACAAAAAGAAGATAGTATT
>NW_007730543.1:56646-58093 GCF_000696425.1 Galeopterus variegatus
CAAAGCAGGGCAATGTTATAATTAGATTTAAGGTTCACGAAATCATACCTGTTGCTATGTATGAAATGGATTGGAGAGTTTATTCATATTTAGATCATTCAATAAATATTTTAATAACACGTGTCTAATTAGTATTCATTAAATAAATAAATAAATTTGCAGACCAAATGTGGAACAGTGCTTTAAAAGCCAAATAAATTTTTGGTGGCTAACACTGGAGAGAGAATCACCTACTAAAATATTTCTGAGAAAGTACTATAATATAATTCTAAAGACAAAATAAAATTACCTACCCTAATTTTCTTTTTTTCTTTCTATTTTTTTTTTTTTTTTTTGCTACTCTGTTATACATTAGTATGAGTACTTGAAGAGATTGAGCTTTTCAGACCTATCTGCTNATGGTCTAGTGGATAAAACCAATATTTTAAAAAGATTCACCCCCAAATATATATGATTATAAATTGTGGTAAGTGTTATGAAGAAAAGCACAGTGTGTTCTAATAGGGGGACATAATTTTCACTGGAGAGTTGGAATATGTAAGCAGAGACCTGAAGAATGAGGAAATATCATCCAGGTGAAGAATGGAGGCAATTCTGTTCCATATTAGGAAATGGCCTTTGTTAAGGCCCCAAGTGGAAGCTGAAAACTGGCTGGTGTGACCAGAGCATAGTAATTGAGGGCTGGTGAAATGAAGCTGGAAAATAGGCAAGGACCAGATTTTTGTAGAGCTTTGTAAGCCATGGTATCGATTTAGATTTTTATCTGAAGTGCAGAGGAATACCATCAAAGCAGGGCAATGTTATAATTAGATTTAAGGTTCACGAAATCATACCTGTTGCTATGTANGGGGGAACCTTGTCTTTCTTTAAATTAGAGGTTCCTAATGCCAAATACCTAATAACCTGACAGTGATTTTAGAGTAGAAGAAACCAAGAGTTTAGAATTCAGAATTGTAGCGGATTAGTCTGTATTTGTGTTGCCTGCTAGTACATGAATGAAGGAAAGAAAGAAAGAGAAGAACACAATAATATGTTGAACTTTCAGGAGAGGACACACCTAAGGATACTAGAGATGAGGGGGAGAGAAGGAGAGGGTTTGGGAAGTGATAGGTTGGGTGAAGGGCATAAATAAATATCACAATTTGTAAGAGTGAATATGCTAATAATAAAAAAATTTAATAAAAAAAGAGATATATTTAAAGTTTTCTAGTTCTTTTTCCCCTAAGCAGAGACTTTAATGGATTATTATTATTATGAGGGATGTATAAATGGCTTATAAAGAAATTACTACCGGGTATATATGCACATTCACTTGTATATAAAGACAGGCATTGACCTTGAAGTTTGCCCATTTACATTTTAAGCATTTTCATCTTCTTGACCCACAAGTAAACTATCAAATAATTAAAATTCATAATTAAAAATGAATGAGTGAATAAATAAATAA
>NW_007730543.1:59721-60379 GCF_000696425.1 Galeopterus variegatus
ATGTTCCTTTTCTGTAACTTTCTGGCCTGGAGAATAAATACTGAGAGAAAACCCTAGTTTGAGGTTATTTTCCGAGGAATGCTGCTCTCTTGAGGGTTCCTGGAAATTAACACCTTCAGGGCCTCTCACTGCTCAGAAGAAATGGGCTTTGCATAATCCTTTGCATTTCTGTCACCCTGGGAGAGGTGACACTAATCTACAGCTGTGGTCTGAATGAGTCCCCAAAATTTATGTGCCAGAAACTTAATCCCCAATGAAATAGTGTTGGAAGGTGGGCCCTGATGGGAGGTGTTTAGGTCATGAGGGCTCTGCCCTCGTGAATGGATTAATGCTGCTGTAAAAAGGGCTTGAGGGACTGGGTTCACTCTTCTGCTCTTCTGCCATGTGAGCACATGGTGTTTGTCTTCTCTTGCCCTTTGCCTTCTGCCATGTGAGGACCTTCACCAGATACTGGTGCCTTGATCTTGGACTTCCCAGCTTCCAGCACTGTGAGAAATACATTTTTGTTCTTTATAAGTTACCCAGTCTGTGGTATTTTATGGCCATAAAAGTGGACTATGGGCACCTACCACGTTTATATTTCAAGCAGAGAAACTTTTTGAAGCAGTTGGATTCTTTTTCTTTGATGTCATTAAGGAAAGAGAATGTCTCTCCCCAC
>NW_007730543.1:61570-63062 GCF_000696425.1 Galeopterus variegatus
ACAATCTGTAGTGGGTGACCATTTGGTCTTTGTACTTCCTGGGACCCCTCTAGTGACCAGGCATTTTAATATGCTGTCCTCTCTGTCTCAAATGTTCTCTTCTCTCCTCTTCACTTCATAGTTATCCTTCGAAATGCAGTAATCTTACCTTTCAGGGCAGCCTTCCCTGAATTCTTTTTTAGGTTAATTTACATTATATTCCTTGTTTTGGACCCTCTGAGCACCATGGCATTTATTACAGCTGAAATTTTACAATTATTTGCTTGGTTATTTGATTAATATCTAGTTTGTAAGCTTCATAAGGTTCATAAGGTTAACAACAGTGTTTGTTTCTGCTCAGTGGCCTCAAGCATATGCAAATGCAACAAAGTGAAGGTAATTGGTATCTTTGACAATATTACAATAAAATAATATTTTAAAGATATTTCTTACCAAGATTAAGTTTATTTTGATATATGTCTCATCACTAGAATGCCATACAAATTCCTTCTCCGTTTTTAGATAAATCAGCTAAAATCATGACCATTGAAGTCTTTTAACAATTAATTTCAGCATCTTATCTGTGATTCACACTTGGAAATTTGTATTAAATCATCACTTTGTACCTGCATGCATCTTATACTCACATATGAATAAAAGTTTCATGAAAAACTTCTATTTACTATAAAAATCCCCATTCTATTATAAAGAAGCATGCTGATTATAAAACCCCAAATTAATTGTACCTTCCACTAATGGGTAGTGATGTAGTATATGAAAAGCACTTAGATAAATTGTTGATCTAATTAGGATACTTCCCCATTACAAAATATATTACTCAAAATTTAGTATGTCTATCTGTTGATAGTATTACACATGCTTTTTATTTTCTTTTTTATAGTATTCTGTATCGTTCACTTTTTAAAAATCAATTTAGTATATTTGTAATCAAAAAATTTAGGGAAATAAAGTTGCTTTCTAGTTATTGTTTTGTTACTGTTATAATATATATTTATTTGATATTCTAACAGTTTAAATCTTTGCTTCTCACTAACTTCCTAACTCGCATTGGTCTCATCTCATCAACTATTCCTCTTCTTTGAATCTTCACAAATGCTCCAACTTCCAATTTGTACCTGAAGAGCTATTATGTAAAACTGGTTTTCCAGCACTTCTTTNCTAGTACTGTGGGTGTCACTTACAATTTAGATTACCAGCTTCTGGCCAGGAAATGCACTTTATTCCAGTAGGTATAGTACAAAGTGCATTGTATTGTTTGTGTTTAACATTGTTTGTTCGTATCATTATCAACATAGTAATGTTATTAATAGCATTGTCAGAAGCAACAGCAATCACCAAGATAACACCCTTAACAACAGTGGCATTTACAGTATGCCATTATATTAATTATCACAACGAATCTGACAGGCTTCTCCTAAGAATTCACATTAGTGAATAGTTTCTGATTTTAAACTCAAGAGAAAAACTAGAGGATGCATCAACCTTAATATAC
>NW_007730543.1:63072-75784 GCF_000696425.1 Galeopterus variegatus
CAAACCAAATTTATTAATGAAATTACATAAGTTGTTAGCTCTGTAATAAAGGAATATGACAGAGTGCATAATTTTTTGCCCCATAGTTTGATCAGTGTCATGTGGCTGGATACAGGTAGTTCATCAGAAGGAAATGTGTGTACCCAACAAGGTGAACCTGTGAAAAGAAAGGAATTCTCACATATTTAATACTTTAACATATTATTCAGTTGAGAAAATATTTTCCTCTGTTGGGGAAAAGAATGGCATATCACCTGTAAGCTGGTTTTGTAATTTGGTATGTGGTACATTCTGTTTCATGAATATTAGAAGTGGGATAAAAGTCATTATCAATGGAATGTCCTCATTAAAAGGCAGAACTGAACTTAAATGGAGTTTTTTCCTTTTGTATAAACTAAAAATTGTTGTAATTTGTGCAATGAGCTTCTAATTTTGATTTTGAAAGCTTGTTTATTTACCAACCAATAATTTGATTATTAATTTCTGTGTTGCTGGACAGATATGAATACTTAGGAAGTAAAGTGTCCTCAACGTTTAGGGGTTCCTACAAAGCATAAAGTAATCTGTTTGATAATTTTCAGTTTTGGTGAACATAGAGGAAACTGTCTCACAGATTCTGCCTTTAATTTTAGTTATCTGAAGTAATTATTAGATAAAAATAGATTGGAATTGTACTAACTGTTTTCTTGGATGTTCTGCTATTCAGCTTACTTCCATCAGAAACCTAAATGACAGATGGCCTTTTGAAAGCAATGAGCATGTGAAATTAAATGCTGGAAATAATTATGGTTAAACAGCAGTCTAAAAGTATATAACGCACACTCATTTCTAATCTATAATAAGATAATACCATTTTGTATCTATTTTTGGTGTTATAAGAGTTGAACTTGATTAAATAAATGGTTTATTTGTATGGCTAAGCTTTTGTTTATAATTGTGTCTTTTGTTTACTTATTTAAAGGTGTAGGATTTGTTGAAGATGCCTTACCTAGGGCTAACTCATATTGTGGCTTGTTTGTAACACATGGTCAGTGAGGCAAACTACCTTTATCTTGGATCTTAGAAACTAAGTAAAATTGTGCATATTTAATATTGTGTTCCGGTTATAAAATAGTATTTAGATAATTAAATTAGAAAGCAAATCCCAGTTCTTCATTAAATCAGTGTTCTAGAGTTGGGTCCAGTTGACCCAACACCAGCTGTTGTCTTCAGGCAACATGGCTGTTAATGATCATGGTCTTACATGGAAGAAAAAGCAGTTACTGAGAAATTAAAATACATCATTCCTTTGAACCTGTTAGAATCAAATGACAGGGAGACTTTTCATCAGATACCTTTCATAAAAATGACCAGCTTAGTTCTAATACTTTTGGAAAATTCTAGAGGAAATATGCACACAGAATCAGATATAATATATGTTTTAGATGGCTGTGCCAACATTACTGGCTCACAGATGGCAAAATGTTAATAGAAACCATCATCCCAAGTCAAACTGTAGAGCATAGTATTTAGTGTTTTAACTCACGAAATATTTTCAGACATACTCTTATTTATTTTTACTTCTTTCTTGGGCAAACTCAGGAATCATACTGGTGCTCCTCTTTGCTTATAATGTTAAGGGATTTTGAGGCCTGGTTATGTTCACACGACTCTCCCAAGATGACAGATCTGGGCTAAAAACTCAGGTGTCCCAACTTCCAGCTCTGACCGTTACCCATTGTTTTATCACAGCATCTGATATTCACATGTAACCTCTGTTAGTGCATTCGGTCCATTAAAGCATTATGTTAACTACTGGGATTCAAAAGAGATGAAAAGTGAAGTTGTGATAAGTGAACCCAAGGGACAACATGCTGCATTTGCTTTGGGCTTAAATTCTTGACTTTATGGGAAGGGACAAAGGGGCTTTGATATTTCTAATGTGTACTTACACCTTCTTATCTTTTAAAACTGTGCTTTGGCAGTGTGTAATAGAGTCTGTTCTTTAAGACTTCTTCTCTTGGGAGAAAATGCAGATTCTTCTCAAATCTTCCAAAACCCTTTACTCAGTGTTTGGTCACTGCTATTCAGTAAAAATTTTTTGCAGTCTAAAGAACTGGGCAGATGTTGAAAACCCTTATGGTCCTCACCAACTGGGGGGGGGGTTCCTCTGTTTGTTATTTCCCGGCTGTTTGGCACGTTCCTGTGACATACAACAAACCCCCATTATAAAGGATTATATGATGAGTCAACAAGCATGTGAAAGATAGCAACCAAATGGTGACTCCCAATTACATGAAAAATTACTATAATCACCCCTGCTGTACCACCCGTTTGTTGGCAAAGTGGTTGATCCTCTTGAAAAGCATTAAAAGAAAGCCTAGTGTATTAAATAAAAATCTCAGTTCTGTGTGTAATCATAAAAATTAACACTGTCACTTTAAAAAAAATCTAATTGGTGTCCTAAAGGGAAACCTACTAGGCTCTGTAAAGTAGCTATTATGAAAATGTTTAGTCTTTTGAATGTATTTCAGACAGCGTTCTGTGTTGCCAGATTTGTCAGCCAAATATTCACTAAGCAGATTTGTCAGGGGCTGAGGCCATAATCTGTAAAACAGACATTGGCATAGAGATTAAAGATCAAGAGAATTATATAGGTTTTGTTACCATATGCCAAGATTCCTTTTTAAAAGTAAGTTTATTTTGTGTGGGCTGTAACCAGAAACAAGCGCTATCTTTGTTTGGTATTTAAGACGGTAGCATTTCCTGCTGGGGAAGGAAAAAACAGTTTCATTCACACACTTGGGGGGAAAGTAGTGGCGGGGGGGTGGGTGCCGAGATGTTTGTGACATTTCTTCTCTCTTTTCTTTCCTAGATGTTTGTGACATTTCTTCTCTCTTTTCTTTCCTCTCTTCCTACAACGTAAGCCTCGTGTGAGTCATGGATGAAACATCAATTAGAGAAGAGCCCTTGAGTCTACACAGTCACGCTTTTCCTGGGTGGATACTATAGGAGCTGGCGAGACATCTGGACACCTTACCCTTTCAGAAAATGTGTCCCCAATTTGGAGGGTGCAGACATTGTAGTGAAGCTTCCCTTTTCCAGCCACAGATGACATCTTTTCTGTAAAGCTTCCTCTATGCACTTTTACACGTAGAAACATCAGTGACCAAAAATCTCTTCCTACAACGTAAGCCTCGTGTGAGTCATGGATGAAACATCAAGTAGAGAAGAGCCCTTGAGTCTACACAGTCACGCTTTTCCTGGGTGGATACTATAGGAGCTGGCGAGACATCTGGACGCCTTACCCTTTCAGAAAATGTGTCCCCAATTTGGAGGGTGCAGACATTGTAGTGAAGCTTCCCTTTTCCAGCCACAGATGGCATCTTTTCTGTAAAGCTTCCTCTATGCACTTTTACACGTAGAAACATCAGTGACCAAAAATGGGCTCGGATCAGTGATCAAAAAAGGTGCGGGACTCTTGGGTTCCTGTTTTAGCCTTTTGGCAACCTTGCCACATGGCTCTGAGCAGGTCATGAAATCACTCTGAACTCTGCATTCCTTAAATAAGGGTGTGGATCAGGTAGTTTCTCAGGACTCCTGCCTTCTAAAATTCGGTGATTCTGTAAAGAATCAGACCTTGCCTAGGTTGCAAATACAGCTCTCTCAGGTGCAGCAAGAAGTGCTCTATATTGCCATAATACATACTTCAAAGTTTAAAAGAATGATGGACTTCTTCCCCAAACAGTTGAAGGAAAGCCTTATGCTAGAAAAACTAGGAAATTAGAAACTAGGTCTTCCTTTGTCATGTATAGGGATGCTTTCTCCAGAACTGTGTACAGTTCTAGTGCAGATTTGGGTATTTTCAACAGCCAGATATGAGGGTACATCAAAAAGTTTGTGAAAAATAGAATTAAATGATAATACAAATCCTTTCTTGAACTTTTTGAAGACTGTATAGTAATGACATTCTGGCACATTTATGCATTTGAAATGACTGTCGTTGAAACTCATATGCTTCATAATTTTAACAATATTTTAACAGAGAAAGCTAGTCTGTAGATAACCCTGGGACACACAAAAAATTAACTTACCTAGATGGAAAGGGAGTCACAAACAATTTGTATGGGAACTTTCAAAGGAGCTTACACTAAAGCTTTTCCAAGCCACTTTTAAATTATATCTTCATCACACAAATGAAATATTGCTGAAAGAACCGCTGACAGAGAGAAGTGGCAAGCAGTCTTCCCAGACTTTATTCGGTATTCACATCCAATCACATTGGTAAACATAAATACATCACAGTGCTTATTCAAACACTCACAAGTTATCTATACAAAGACAAACTACCATATATTCTCTGGAATAGATTTTTCCTCCATTTCCCTTTTTCATTTTGCATCCAGTATATTAACTGTGAAATTCATCTTTGTTTGAAGCAAACTATAGGCCCCTCCTGGCTCCACCTATGTATAATCTTCTACATTTTCTTGAAACAAACTCTGACACATTGAGACAAAGTTACTGGCAAACAGGAATTCGAGGAAGTAGCCAAACGGGGTTGTGAGTCAAACACAAGGATTCTTGACCAGGAGAAAAGCAGATTTCTCACCTGGCTGGAGTCCTGGGACGTCCACCTGGCGGAGCCAGTCTTGGTCTTCTCGTTCAGTATAACAGGAAAGAAAGGGAGACACCTGCGACATGTTTTCGTGCTCGCATAGACACTAGGGGGTGTCCAAGGACCAAATGTGTTTCTCCTTCCCTTCAGACTTGTTTCTGCAGTACTCATAGGTCCAGCTAACTTAAAGTGCAGGAGCTAAGGGAAAATCCATCCAATTAATTCCTGTCTTGTGCTGAAATGAATAATATGGGGTCAGTTTCATCATTGGGCCTCGATTCCCTTGGATCTCTAGTAGCAATTGTAGTCTCAGAGTTTGGAGCCAGGACCATCCCATAATATAAGCCACAGGTGAAGTGGAGTAAGGTGTTCTATTATCAAATGCTTTTTACGTCTGTGTTTGCTAGAATTTATGTGTTGTTAAAAAGAGGTCACCAATTTTTCTTTGCTTTAGTGTGTTTCAGTTTAGGTCTGTGCACACTTAACTGTGGCAGAGATCTGCCTTCTCAGTCTTGTGGAGTCCGGTTCGCTTTTTAATGTAGACTATTTGTTGATTATTACTTATTAGAAAACATTTGCCCTTGCTACTGTAGACATCTTCAGGCCTTTGGGCATGGGTCTCTTTATGAATACCAATTACTTCTTAATTATGATGGTTTAATAAGATACGTCTTTCATTTTCATCTCCTGTTTCTCTTCCCCTGTGATTCTTCTCTCTTTGCTATTGGTCCCTAAGGGCATGTTACTGGCTTCTTTTCTTTATTGCTCCCATCTTCCCTTTGCCCCTCCTGGTGAATTAAAAAAATAAATAGAATGCATTTTAAGGATGACAACAGTAATAATAAAGCCAGGAATTGCTTTCCAGCTAAATACACTGATTGGAAGTCCTATCGAAAATAGCATAAACCTAATTGAAGTAGTCAACCCCTCCCATACAGGTCACACTATGCTCTATTAAAATGAAGGTAAAACAAAGCTGTGACATTTCTGCATTTCCCAGACCCACTTTTCCTAAGACATATCAATAGTATCGACAATAGTATTGTGTTGTGCTCCCCAGTGACCCAGGCTGTCATCTTGTGGTCTTGGATAATTCTTTCTTAATGAAACCTTATTGTATCTTTTACCTATAACAATCAACAGAAAAATAATTATGCCTCAACATGTAAGAATTGAAAATTTGAAATAAATCAAAATCATAGCAATTAACTAGCCAATAACACTGATTATTTGGATAATGTGGATACTTAATGCCCACCTATTGGAGCTGTTAAAGATATGAATACATTTCCTAAATTTATGAAAATATACAAATTGCTAAAGAAATGTCTCATGTGAAATTATCAGGAGAGTTGGGATTATCTACAAGGATCTGTTATTTGATTTCATTTTGAACAGTTTAAGTAGACTCCTCAAGAGTCATTAGTTGGTCCTAAGCTTTATTACTGAAGTTTCTTATATTAGATGGAACTATCAGATTTGATGGCAAAGCACTAGCAGCTGGGAAACTGCTCTTTCTCTCCCCTCTCATTTCCCAAACAATGTTTGCACTGATTAATACTATGCAACAAGACATGACGCAGAGATTGTGCTGGCATTGTGTTCTGATGACCCCACACATTGTGTGCACTCTGTGGTTCCTTTTGCTGTTCATAGTTATATGGGTTTATCAGAAATTACATGTCAGGCTCCCGATGAGTGTAATTGTATACTGATTGTGTATAGTTTTTTAAACCTCATTATTAGCCTTGTATGCAAACCAAATAAAAGGAAAGTTTAAAAAAGGAAAAAGAAAATAGCCTCCACTGGACGTCATGTCAGAGCCCAGGTGTTTGAGCCTGGATGCAGGGGGAAACAAAATGTTCTCTCAGGGACATCTGCTGCAGCCATGTGCTTGAAAAAGGCCCTAATGAATGGAGGGGGAAGGGGAAGAGTGGGTAGGGCGTGGGGGGAGAGCTCCGTGGCTCTACTTGCTCCTGACTCTTGTCTCCTTGCATGCACGATTCATTTAATAACCAGACAGGGAGGACACTGAGGGATGTGGTGTGCGTGTCCTCATTCATTTCAACTTTCATTAATTGGTGCCCCCAATACAATTTCTCTGAGTTTTGACCCTCTCCTTAGAATCACTCTTTTAACAGGAAAACAGAAACAAAATCACCTCAACTATGTAGCTGCAAATGGGGGAAACAGGCACAGGACGAGTGATGAAATGAACAGTGCTTTCTTTCCCTTCCCAGGGCTCTGCCCTTCTGCTCATTTACACCTGAGCAATTTATCGGACAGTTCTAAGGCAGTTATTATCCAGGGTGTGTATTCTTTGGACTCATAAGCAGGAAGCTCAGCAGGGAATGTTGAAGTATTACATACCAAGGATGAGGGCTATTAGGATTAGACTCGTCTCTAACATGGGAAGTACTTAGTTCTCTTTTAAGAACCTTTCATCAGTATACAGTGGTTCAGTACACAGATGTTAGCACCAGTGTGAGGGCTCTCTAATTGCAATTTAAGTTATCCCTGCCTAAGGGCTCCCAATCAAATTATTAGACTGTTGCAGTGAGTCTGTGGCTCTTGGTTGCACCTTGCAAGGGGATATTTTCTGGAATGATGAGAAACAGTGGTTTCTCCTGGGAAGCAAATGTACCATTATGGACTTATTAGGTCCTTGATTAGAAACACGGCTGATAAGTGAGTAGACTTTTCAAGAGAAAATATTGCAGTTTATTTCAATCTGCCTCACTCAGCCATTGGGTTGTGGGAAAGGAAGTAAATGAAATAGAACTAAAGGAAATAAACATGCAATTTTAAGAAAAGGTTGTAAAATTTATTAATCAATTTTTATAAATTGCCATTAGCTCTTTAGACATTAAAGGTTAAGGCTTTTAAAATTTGTTTGTTATTTTTTTCCCAATCCCTAAGCTTGCTTTTTATTGACAGTTTTCTGACTGGGCTGTCAAGACTTAAAGAGTTAAACTTTTAGAGTGACAATTAATTAATTAAGCAGTCTTAGAAAGTTAACCTCTCAAGTTTCCTTCCTGAAATTCATGTTTATCTGA
The DNA here is from genome assembly GCF_000696425.1 of Galeopterus variegatus. NCBI lineage: Eukaryota > Metazoa > Chordata > Mammalia > Dermoptera > Cynocephalidae > Galeopterus > Galeopterus variegatus. The sequence goes on from NW_007730543.1 coordinate 70,726, forward strand.
TTTGGTTTAATAAGTGACTTGCTATCAAACTAGTTTTACATACTTTAATTTGAAGATAATTACAGTCCTATAATTCACATTTCAGATGCACATTAACTTTTCAGAGGATATCAAGCTAGATACTTCTCCTTAGCATTCTGCCTATTTTTTGGTAAAGAATAACCTGAAGAATAATTGACTGGTTGTAGTAATATCTTTAAAGTCTCTATATTACCAGGCATTTATTTGATTTTAATTGTAGAACCATTGGTCATATTGAGTTCATTTCCTGTTCATGTTGATTTCATGAGTCTCTCCATTAGTATTCAATTGCACAGTAATTAGTCATTAGTTCACTGTGATGTCTTCAAGCATATGTACACTTATATTCTCATTTTCCACTCAGTTTCTGCAGTCATATTTGCACTCTCTATTTTTTAAGGAAATGAAGGCCACGATAAGGAAAATGATATGCTAGATCATGGATTTATTAGATTAAACATTTTTGCCAAAAGGCTCCTAGTCAAGGCATGCAAAAACTTGATGCATTGAAAATGAAATCAGTGGCAGCTGCCTAGCCACAATACTGAATTCACTGAGATGTCAAGCCTGGGATCTGAAGCATTTGTGATCAAAGGCGAGATAGAAGCTATTTAGTGAAACTTCAGGATGGCGCTTGACCCCTGTGTGCACCTGGCTAATTCTGATTAGAGCATCTTCAGTTTCTGAAGGAAGATTAAATCCCCAACTTGTTACTAAGCTACAATAATGTATTAACTTTTGCCACTTTAACTAACTGTTTGGCATTACAGATCTGTTTTCTTTTATGTGAGAAAGTGTTTTTTAAAAAGTATATTGTCAATGGATTAATTAATTCCAAATCTGCTGTGTTTTTAGCTCACATTTTATCTAAGATATTCGTTTAGCTCCTATGAAAAGTAAATATGTCATCCGTCATAGTCTGCACAAGCTCGTAATTTAAATCCATTAGAAAATTGTTTCTTCTTTTTATTTGAGCTGGCTTCACATTGTTGTCCTAATTAAATTGGAATCTTATATCATTTAAATGTTAGACTTGAGAGTGAAATTATTTTTGTTCAGGTGACAATGGCAGTCCTCTTGGCAGAGCTCGACAACACTGCTTTCAGAGTAGTAGAGCCAATGTTCAAGAAGCCATAGCAGCTACAGAGTCACCAAGCTAGAGTCGCTCTCCAAATATACCAGCTCTGCAGTAGCCTGTTCCTGTGCCCTATTTTTTTTCCTATGGTCCAGTGGTACTTTAATTCTTACAACTTGTCTAACAAAAATATTTTACGAAATAAATATACATAGATGTTCCTCAGACTTTATAATGTGCATGTGAATCTCTTGGAGGCCTTGATAAAATGCAGAGTCTGACTCAGTAAGTTTGGGATGGCCTCAAGACTGTGTTTCTCACAAGCTCCTAAGTGATGCTGGTGTGGCTGTCCATGTCTCACACTTTGTGCAGCAAAAGCATAAAATGATTAGGTGGCAAATGGGATGAATCAGAATTGATATCTTTTCATCTGGCTCTTTTTGAGAATTGAAAAATCAGTCTCAGATTTTAGAAGTAATAACCCCAGTTGTTATTTTGACTTGAAACTTTCCAAAGATGCTGTTGATTATTATTATTTTTTAAGCTTTAACATTTGTGTTTGATCCCTTTAGAAGCACCTAGCTTTTGTAAGAGGAGTATGTGTGGCTTCAAACTCACTCTCCTGACAAACATACTCATTGCCCCATGCTTTTCCATGTATTAAACTTCATGTTTAGAAGTTAGCAGGAACTATGCTACTTTTGCATCTTTTTTTATATAAAAATTACCTTTAATTTTGTTTATACATTTAAGCTTAAGGAATGAATTTTCATCTCTAAATTTAGCAGGGTGAATCTTTCCACAGAGTAATATCAAGTAAATTAATAATAAGGGATGCCAATTTCAGAATCCCAGGAAAATGTGGAAATCTCCAAATATTCAAGGTGGCATTTAACATAAATGTCCACAGAGAGTGTGTGTGTGTTATATTTGGAAACGAAACTTGATCAATTAAACATAGTTTATCTCATTTCTGTGGGCATGAAGTCTGAAAATCTTGGCCTTTGGTTTCTCTTCTGTAGGTAGTCTCACCTGCAAATTGCTCCCTGAATTGAATTACAGTCTATAAATGTTCCCAAATCTATTTGAAGAACTGTAAATTTTCTCTAAAATTTCAAAGGCAGATTTGAATAAGAATAATTATTACTATTTTTGAAGTGAAACATTCTTGATGTCCTCTCTTCCTCTCTCTCTCTTGCCCCCCTTCCTCTATTCTCTTTTAATTTTCATTTTTCTCCCCTTCTTTCCCTTCTTCCTTGTCTCTTCCCTCAACTCTCCTCCCTTCTCTTTCTCTTTTCTTGTGTCTTTTGGATGAAAATGAATTATATCAGTACAGGAAGATTAGAAAAAAACAGATTATGATCAGTACATGAAATTTATTATTCAAAATTTTTTTCCTATATCATAAAACCAAAGGAAATATTTTGTACATTTCAGATAAGCCCTAGAAAGTGGGTTCCCATCAGTGATTCTAGTTTTGGTTAGATAATATGTAAACTTGAAGAAAATAGTTTTTTATTTGATGTGAGTAATGCTATTTTAATTTTTACATTAAATGGTTTTTAAAACTCAAGACCAAGAAACTCATCAAAATGGATTAGAGAAGGAGAACAAAACAAAACAACAAGAAAATACTTGGCTCATCTTAGACTTTAGAGCCCAAGAAGGCTTTACGTAAATAAAATATACCGTCTTTCAGGTAAAGGCAGGTGGTGTGATGGAGACAAGGTGTTTCAGAAGAAAGAATGAGACGTCATTCATACATCTGCCTCTTTCTGTCTTTGCTACTTGAACAATTACTTATTCTTTCTGAGCCTCAGTATTTTTTAACTATTAAGTGAGAATGCTGATAATTCCTAACTCAAAGCGTGCATTTGAATTAAGATAATATAGTCCTCCCAAGCATGAATATGAATGAATATTTTTGGATTTCTTGGCTCTGAAATTATAGCAGTTAAAAAATAGAAAAAAAATCCTCTTAGAACTTACATTCTAATGGGAGAAGACAGACATCAAACAAATAACAAATGTAATGTGTTCTATGGAGAAAATTAAGGCAAAAAAGAAGGGGATAGGGAATGCTAGGGCAAGAGATAGAAAGATGGTAACTTTAAATAAGGTTGTCAGAAAAGATGGCATTTGAACAAAGGCGTCACCCAAACAAATAACAAATGTAATGTGTTCTATGGAGAAAATTAAGGCAAAAAAGAAGGGGATAGGGAATGCTAGGGCAAGAGGTAGAAAGATGGTAACTTTAAATAAGGTTGTCAGAAAAGATGGCATTTGAACAAAGGCGTCACTGGGAAGTGTTTTAGGCAGGAGAAACAGCAGGTGCTGGGATCCTGAGGCAGGAGTGTGCCTGGCATAGATGAGGAAACTGCGAAGAGGCCACTGTGGCTGGAGAGGAGTAATTGAGCAGAAGAGAAGGGAGGATGAAGTTAGGGAGGTGGCTGTGAGGCCAGGAAACACAGGACCTTATAGGTTATTGTAAGGACTCTGTTTTTATCCTAAATGTGATGGGAACCTATTGGAGGCTTTGAGCAAGAGAATGACATGATCTAACTTGTAAAAGGAGAATTCCTTCTGCAGTTGAGTGTCAATGGAGGTGTGAGAAGTAGTCAGATTCTGCAGGATTTGCTGTTGGATTGGACGTGGAATGTGTGAAACGAGAGGAATTAAGAAGGACTCAGATATTTTTCAGCCTGAGAAATTGGAAAGAGGGTGTTGCTGTTTGCTAAGATGGGGCAATATGTGGCAGGAGCAGGTATGGGGAAGTAGGAGGAAGATCTGAGTTGAGTTAGCACGAATTAAAATTTGAGAAGCCGAAAGGACATCCCATTGAAGCTAGGAGCTGGGAGTTTGGTAGATGCCTTGGTCTGGAGCTCAGTGGAGAAGTCCAGACGGATATGGAAAATCACGAGAAGTCACTGACACCTTTGAAAAGAAGCGTTTCCACGGTTGTGGGAATGGGAGCACTTGCTACATAGTATGTGCTCAACAAACAGGAGTTGTCCTGCCTTTCTCTTTATTTTTCTTTTACCTTCTAACTAACAGTTTCATGTCATTTTTTATGTATAACAATATACATAGGGTCCAGGTAGTAAGTTATATGCATGTGATTGTTTATGGGTTTTCTTTATTTCTTTAAGATTTGGCATTCTCTGTCTATTGGCTATAGGCTCTGCTTCATGATTTAAAATAGTTTCAGAGCATATCTTCACCTGAACTAAGCCATACCTTTGTATTTTCTCTTTCTGGTGAGTATAATGTAATATTATCTTCACAAGTATTTATTTATAGACCTTCTTGATTCTGGGGGTCTCTCATGTAAGCAAGTTGAGCAAACTTTTGCATGGACCTTTAGGCCTTTGCTCTTGAAGAACATTTAACTTCATGCTAATATGCTCATAAGCAATAAAGGCTATTTAGATGCTTAAATAAACACTGAGAAAATCCACATAAATTACAAAAAATGCTTTACATTATGTCCAGTATTGACAGGTATAACTGATATTTTAAGATTTTTTTCATGTGTTGATCAAAATAGCAACTGATAGGAGTATTAGACCATCTGGAGATTCTTTACCTATTGAATCATTAGAAATGTAATAAAATTCAATTTTGTTTCTTTTCTCTATTGACATTGTTTTCCCGCGTGGCACTCGCATTGCTTCATGACTTAGCTGGTCTGTGATTTCAGAGCTTTTGTATTCAGTGTGTCCCTTTATCCATCCTTTACATGTGACCCACTCACAGCTCCCCAGTTCAGAAGTAGCACAAAGGTAAGGGTGTCACGATTATTTGCTAATGAAGCATTTTGGCTGGAAATTTGCCCTTAGGAAAGCAGAGAATACTGATGGGAAATGTGTTTTTTTTTTTTTTTTTAATTTTTTTTCCTTTTTTTGTCTTTTTTCGTGACCGGCAACAGATCGCAACCCTCAGTGTCGCGCCCGTACCGGACCG
>NW_007730543.1:76766-104823 GCF_000696425.1 Galeopterus variegatus
GTCTGTATGTGGGATCCAAACCCTCGGCGGGAGTGCCACCGCGCTTCCCCAGTGGCGCGCTGTAGCAGTGCGCCACCGGGCCGGCCCGGAAATGTGTTTTTGATGCAACCTTTTGATGAGTGAATCTAATTTCTCCATAATGAACATCTATATGTATTGGTTTATTTCTTCTAAAGGAGTTGATATTCCTGTCCTGTAGTTATATATAGACCACTGCTTGAAAATACAATATGCAGTCATGCATTTTTAGTAATCATTTATTACTTTAGAAAACACCTCTAATACTAGAGAAAATTCCTTTGTTGAAAGAAACTTGCTGGATTGTATTGTCTTTTTCAAACTTCATTTAAAATAAAAAAATAATCTTAGGGCACCTTTTTTTTGACACAAATCAAGTTAATTATATCTATAATTCTATTTCTAATAAAAGAAAAACAAAAACTGCCCACCTTTTATTTTGACTCATTGTAGTCAGGGTAGGCTAATAGTTGCAACAAAAGTGTAAATTCTCTGTGGCATAACACAACACGACAAAGTGTTGTTTCTCCTTCTTTCATCCTAATAGTCTGATTAGCATGGGGATAGGGGTATTTACACAGTCATTTGGGGACCCAGGTTCTCTCTGTTCAGTGAAGACTAAACGTTCTTGGCTGGATCCTCTCTAACTAGACAGAGGGTGGAGGACAAGGAAATAGCGTGGAGGATTGGTAGACGTTTCTAGAGACCAGATATAGAAATAGCATTTAGCACCTCTATCTATCCAGATATCTATCTGTGTAGCTAGAACTCAGTTATATGGCTCTACATAACTGCAGGGGAAGCTCAGAAAGGTGGTTTAGTGGGTGCCAAGAAGAGGTGACTATGTCGAAGTCTTAGTAATATGCCACAGACTCTGTTAAATTAGAAACCCAACACACTCACAATAGCAGACCTCTCCTTACCCTGCTATTTCTCTTAATGATACATCTTTCCTCACCTCCTCTTCTCCTTCAGATAATTGGCATTGACCAAGCTGTGGAGACTGTGATATGGGAGGGAATTTCACACTGGTCTAAAACTGATGAAGAAAATATAAAATGACTTTTATGGTTTAAGGAAATATTTATAAATAACATGTGTTGGTCTGTTTTATTGTTTGCTTTGAACATTAACCTGTTCAGTATTTAGCTTGCATTTCCCTATATCAGAGGCTGTCGTCTAATAAAATGAGTTCCAGCATGCCACGCAGGCTTGTGGAATTCTGAGGAGATTGTGGTGTAAAGTTCTATTGTGTTCCTGCGTGAAAATGGTCCTGGAATTAACACTTAACAGCTACTATGTAGGTACTCTGCTAAGCCCTTTACAAATATTAATCTCATTTAGTCCTCAAAACACATCTACAATTCTGAGATTTAGGATTATTCCTATATGGAAGGAGAGGAGACTGCTTTGATTAAAATCCAGACCTCTTTAACTCTAAAACCTATGCACTTTCCACAACAGGTAGTTCATTGAATGATACCCCCTCCCCTACCCTCCATCCCCAAATTTCTTCAATGGCTAAAGGCCTTATCCAAAGTTTAACGTGTTTGACCATGTAGACTGAAGTAATTGCTTATCAAAACAATTGGATCTGCTGTGAGTATAGACAGAGGCTGAGCCTGTAGTCAAACCAGTGTACTCAAACCATGGATTAAAAAAAATGGGTTAAAAAGAGATCTGGAAGTCATATAAACATAGAAAGAGATCACTGATATTCTGTATACTTTTTAATAATTATTTTAAAAGGTGAATAAGAAAAATGAAGTTAAAGCTGTTTCCCTAAATATTGGGTTATTTTTCCAGTATACATCTTTCTCTTCTTTTCCTCTCTCTCTCTCTGATCCATATTCTCTATCACTGCTGACAAAGGAAACCAAAAGAAAGAAGAAAAGAATAGAAAAGATAACTTTTTCCTTTCCAGTGGACTCCAAATAAAATGGACATTGTATTAACTCCTATAATGATTTGCTCTTTGCTTCCATCTGCATATCTGATCAATTATACTAGTAAAAGAAGATGACAAAGGGACGTATTATACCAACAAGTGAAATTTTTAACTTGCACAAGAAACATTTATTCCCTTTGCCCTCCACTCCCCTTTAAACAGCTATTTCGTATCCCTTGATACACAACCGGAGGAGTGGCATTTGCCACCCCATGGCAAAATGGATCTGCCTGCCTCTCTACGTAAAATTAGTCCACGTGTGATTTAGCTTTGAGTTGTATTGTGTTTCTTATACTAATATAATATTGTTCTAGTGCTTGCCCCTGATTAAAGAAATACATAAATAAATAATTTATAATTTAATTAATAAGGTATAATATGCAAAGCACAGTAATTTCAAACAGCTTGTAATGTCTCTAATGTACTTTCAATTTTTTATTTTACATAAGGGCTATATTCATTATGTGGTTATGATAAACATACTAATGAATTTTATTACAGGAACAAATTTAAACATGTAAATGAGATCAAATAGTATTAAAATGCAAACGATGGTGAAACTTATTACAAACTAACCTTGCCAACATACATGAAGTGATGTTATTTTAAAACTTTGCAAGTTGTATCCCTTAAACAAAGGCAATGCCTTTTACAATGTCCCTGAACATAAGAATTTGTGAACTGTGTGCTTTATTCTCATATGAACTCCACAACCAAAAAAAAGAAAAAAAAGTTAACTAGAATCCAGGGTTTGCATGTAACTTTGGATGACAATTAAAATCCCTTTTCTTGTTCCAGTGAACAGTAATCTGTGCATAATTACATTCAAATGAGATATTAGCATTTTTTGTGCTTACTCTTTGTTAATTGCAGAGTTCACTCACCATGGTGATGCTTTTGATGGAATCAGGCAACCTTATTGACCTGATGCCGTAAGGCGTGTTGGGAAATTCTGCTGTATTCTTCTTCTTCTTTTTTTTTTTTATTTTGGCATTTTGAGGAGTCCTGCTGCTTTTATTACATTCCTGACACTTTTGTTAATAAATCATTGCAAAGTTAATGAAAATTGCATTCAGGCATATCCAAAATAATTGTGTCCTTTGTCATGCTAATAAATTGAAAGATGTTGATCCAATGGGCGAATGCATGCCCATTATGGAGAAGTTTGTGATATGGGTGCCTGTTGCACTCACACTTTTTTCTTGGCATATCATTCCATGTAAAATATGAAAGAAGAAAACAAACCACAATATGTTTTATTTCATATTTTATACACTGAACCTTTAATTAAGTCAGCAAATGGGCAAATTATATCTACATGGAAAGATAGAAGTGTTTGTATTATGATTTATGAAAGGTTGCTAATATCAATAGGAATCAGCAACAGTCTAATATCAGACTCATGAAAATACAAAAACCATGTTTAACTGACCTTTCTCTCCTGCCTGGGGATTTTCCACATTTATATATGACCCACTTGATTTAAAAATCACAATGATAATAATCCCACATTCGTTTCCCAAGGCTTCTTTTGTATTAATTTAGAAGGAAAGTGAGTTTTTATTAAAAAAATTGTCTTTTTGGCAAAGCATCAGATCTTTTCATTCACTAAGCCGTAAGTGTATAAAGGTGTGAGTGAATGTGTTTGGGGGAGAAAAACAGTCACACACACACATCCCCCACACACTGTAAAGCGGGTTTGACTGTTTTTGGTGGAGAAGAGTATTCCGTTCAGAAAAATTTAAGCTCAGATTGCATATATACATATCTATATCTATATCTATATATATGTTTTCAAATTTATCTCAAGGAAGAACTCCAAGTAATTGTTGTCTTGGGGAGTTCTTAATTTATGTACTAGCCCATCATGCTGATTTTAGGTAGGTATTTATTCTGCTATTCAATCAAAAAGCATAGTTTCCATAACAACTGCCACATCAGATGAAACATACAGCTTGGCATTTGAAATACAGGACTTCTTAGGAGATATGCTTCCTGACATATTGTGTTGAACTTGTGTTCCTTTCATTCTCTTTTAAGCTAGCAAGATCTGTGTTTCTATAAAGGACCATCGCAGTTTTGCATAATTATTACAATCCATCTGCACATTTCCAGGATTTATATTAAAGTAATTAAAGCCATTTTGTATTAGTGGGTGCTGTGTGGAACCGGCTTGGATGCAGGATTCTAAAAGTTCCCACTTGCCTGCTTGCTGTGCTGTAATTTGGAGAACAGAATGTTCCGTAAATGAGGTTTGGGAATACTACATTTTTTTCTTTCTTTGCAAAGTAACTTTTTTTTTCTCCAGTGGAAAATGGAATAAAAGGTTCACCTAGGGATTGGAATTAATGTAGTCCTTCTGCCCAGGGTTAAAAAGAGAGTAAAATCACAGCTAGCAACATTGTGCAAACCCTAATATATTTAGCTTTTTCTAGGGAGAAATAATAAGCCTGTGTTTCTAAGGCAACTTTCTTCCAAACAACAGCAAGCTATTTAATTTATATTCTCATTTTCTCCAGCAGTATTTGTTCAAGGTAAATGAGGGCTGATACTATTAACCCCATTTTATGGATGAGATGATTGAGGCAGACAGGTAATATACAGAGCAGATAACGAGGCAGATAATGTACTGGGCAGGAGGAGACACATTGTGGCAGGAGAAATAACTAATCCCTGTTATATCAAAACCACAGAAAGAACTAACAGAAAGTGGAGTACTGCAATTGCTGACAAAAATCATCTAAGATCCATGAACTTTCAAAGGGACAGTTCAGTATGTACTCTCTGCTTCTGACCTTGCCATGAATCCTTGGCATCTCTGTTGAGGTCTGTAAGGCTTAGGTGTGATTCTTAGCATTCAGGATCTGTCTCACAAGAATCTGTGATTCTTATGGATGGTCCACAGTGGAGGCCCAGAAGAGATCATACCATCCAATTAAGAAGACAGCATTCTTGGGCCGGCCTGTGGCTCACTCGGGAGAGTGCGGTGCTGATAACACCAAGGCCATGGGTTCGGATCCTATATAGGGATGGCCAGTTAGCTCACTGGCTGAACATGGTGCTGACAACACCAAGCCAAAGGTTGAGATCCCCTTACCAGTCATCTTTAAAAAAAAGAAGACAGCATTTTTAACAAAAAGGGTTAATGCACATTAACAAAAAAACTAGGCATACTAAAATTGTTTCCCAACTGGAGAGAATTCTTATTTTCCCTCCTTATGAGTTCTCTTTCTTAGTATTAGAACTTACTCTACTGTGAGAGGAATGAATGAATGGGTGACATGGAGCACTTTCCTCCCTGAGCCACTTATCTGCCAGACCATTGTTGTCATGCTTCCTAACAAATGGTTATTAACTGATCTTTCTATGATCCCATCATATACCTATAAGGCTGGATGATGATGAACATTCTTTGTCACAAACAGTAGCATCCACAAAATTTATGAGATATGGAAGCCTGGCCTGTGCTGTAACAGTGGAGCTAGAATGTTAGGGTGTCCTGATGCACAAGGTGAAGAGTGCCTGGTCTTGGTGCAAAGGTTATGCACACAGACTTTGAAATGAGACAGATCTGCTTAATGCACCACTTACCTGCTGTATGACTTGAGTCAGTTACTTAATAGTGCTGAGCTTTGGTATTTTCTTTGAAAAATGAGGATAATAAGAACTCGCTCATAGGCTTACTGGAAGTGTTTTGTGAAACAGTATTTGGAAAATGCTTAGCACATTGCCTGGCACATAGTAAAGATTCGAGAAATGGTAGCTTCTAGGATTGTCATCATCATCCATGTATTTTAGAATCTACAAATCTGCACTATCCAGCTTGCTAATTTTCTTGCCATCTTTAGCTAGTCTATCTCTTGGAGGTTTTGTTTGGTTTTTTGTTTTATTGGTGTTCAAAGATGAGAAATGGTAGCTTCTAGGATTGTCATCATCATCCATGTATTTTAGAATCTACAAATCTGCACTATCCAGCTTGCTAATTTTCTTGCCTTCTTTAGCTAGTCTATCTCTTGGAGGTTTTGTTTGGTTTTTTGTTTTATTGGTGTTCAAAGAGAAATAATTAACTTATTTTGAGTAAAGCAGAAGTCAGGTTTGACAATGCTATGACTGTTAGGTATATGATCATGGAAGGTGAAATACCTCTGCTGCATTTTTGGTTTCTGCCGACATCACATGCCATTAAACTTCTGCAACTACGAAGATATAGTGAAGGCAACTAGAATGAGGAGGGACTTCATAATGAGATTCAAGAAAGTAAGCCTCTCCACAAACTCCAGAATTTAACCTGGAGAGAGTTCTTAAAGCTTGAAAAAAATTAGGAAAAGAGGATTTGAGATATGCTTTGCATAGTAGCTATTGAAATTATGTAACTTCATGCTAAAAGATAGTATATTTTGAAAGTCATTTAAATAAATTTTGAATTCATTTTATGGGTTTTAGATCCAAATTAAGTTAGCAACTGACATTCAGCAGGATTAGGGGTCATTTCAAATGGGGGGGTCGAGTGGGATAGAGCCTGCAGGCATAAGGATAAGAACAAGGAGGGGCATGTGGTGAATAAAACACTTTTGACACCTTGCCAAGCTGGTCCCAGAAGCAGAATGCCAGGCTGACTAGACCACCGTCAGCCACAGTATGTGTTAGATTTCTGATATTCTCAACGATTTTCCACTGGATTATAACCAGTGATTAGAACCAGGTAGTTCTTCCAAAATAACCCAAGCAGGAATATAAATAAACACATGTTCCTAGTGAACATTACCAAAAATATCTTTATCTATCCATGGTCTCTAAAGGCAAAATGCAATATGAGCAAAAGGTTTGCAAAAGTTTTGATTGGGAGTGGAGGAAATCCTGCTGCATTAACATGCTGGAATAAAAAGAGTTCTCATCTGAACAGTGCCTGTTTCCTGTTCTGGCAATATAGAAAATAACCTGTCTTACACACACCTTTTCTTCCTTTTTTTTTTTTTTAACATATAGATTTTGCTCATCCAAAACTGCCACTTTGGAGTGATTGACTTGTCTGATGCTTCTGTGCTTCGGTACAAGTTTTATTGCCTGCAATCTACTTTATGGTATGCTGCTGAGACTGCTCCTTTTCTTGCACATGAAATCATAAAAGTCCAAATTATTTTTGGATAAATAGAACCACTGAACATCAAAGTTCCAGTCTCTGAGTTTTTAAAATCTAAATGAATACTTCTTAATAATTTAGTAATTTTTAGTTAAATTTTATTTTTTTTCAAGCCTATCTATTTTAGACTGAGGTAATTCAGGGTTTAGCTTATAAAGGACCAGTGTTATTTTGGGGAAATATTAAAGAAATCTCACACCTATTTAGCATAGTAGACAATGTTATAGAACTACAGTTGGAAGAACTGGGTTGTAATCTCTTTTTTGCTACCAGTTTTAAAATTTACCGTCTGCAAGTTACTTAGCCTCTTTAATCCTCAGTTTCTTTATTTGGGAAAATACAGAGACACTATCTGAAATGTTCACCATTTCATAATTTGCTCATAGTTTATCATACCGTATTCAAAATCTTATAATTCTGTGGAGGTTTTGTTGTTTATTTATTTATTTAAAAATAATAGATCTTGTTGAACAAAACCTTTGATTCCAGTACTTTAAATCAAGGCATAATGCAGCAGTTGAAACAAATCACTATTAGGAATTCAAAAGGAAAGAAAACTGGATGGAACAGCACGCCTTCTGGTATAGATAACACTAATTATATCGTGTTGCTCCTCTGCCCAAAAAACCTTGGTTGGGTCCTTTTTTTACATGAGTTGGTCTCAACCTTCACCTCCAAATTATGTCTTCCTCTCCTATTGCTCCCTCCAACACACTGCTGTGTGCCAGACCAATTGAACAGCTTGCCATTCTCTGAATATTGCATATTTGTTGGCTCTTTTATGCTTCTATTCCTTCTTTTGAGAGTGCTAGTTCCACTTCTTTGTTGCTGGTAAAACTCCAGTTTTTCTATCTTTACTAATTTAAAATTCTTTATAGTATTCATTGCTTACTAATTCTCTTGCTAAATTATGTGTTTTTTGAAGCTAATATCTCACATCTACCCCAGCACTTAGAACAGTGAGACACATTATACACAATCTGCAAATATTTGTTCAATAAGTAACTAGCACTCCAGGAACTAGATACCAGACGTATAGAAGACATTGTTCTAAAAGCCAATGAAGTATTTAGGATTGAAGGCTTATGTGGAAGAAAGATACAGTAAAATTATTCTGCAATTCCTTGCTCTGGATTTGGAGCACATCAGCTGGTGACTTCACATCTTATCCTGAATTGGGCCACAACCTGCAACTCTGATGTGGTAACTAGAGGATCCAAATTTCACATTTTTCTTCTTTTTCTTTTAATTTATGACTTATGGTGACATAAGAATTTCCCGAAAGCTTTTCTGATAGTTCATACATTATCATATGTGAAAGAATGTCATAATAGGCTCCCACCCCTATGGTCTATGATGGCAAAATTTCCATGTCTAGTTCACAGAGAACAGAAATCTGAAATCCTAAACTGAAGTGATTAGTTCAGTATATTTCTCAATGAGTGGTGACAAAGTGTGTGTTAGCATCCATCATTAATGAAGAGCATTTTGTTAACTTGGAAAAGTTAACTTGCTGTGACCTTCCTAGCAAGAATAGGAAGAGGGTGGGCAAATGTAAGTGTTTGTTCTGTCTGTTTCATAAGTTCTTTATTCCCAGTATTCCAGTGGTCTCCATAGTGGTCACTAGTAATGGTATAGCCTAATGGATTTCTGTAGCTATTTCTTAGATACCCCATTGGATAAGGGGTGCTCAAGTGCTTCTTCAGTAATTCTTAAAACTTACCAAATATCTTAATGTTCGGTAGAGCAGATTCAGTTGGGAACATTATTATTATTATGTTTTATTAAAGCAAGTGTTTGTGCTTAGTCAAGCTTCAGGAGCATATTATGCTTTTCTTTTAAACATTTTATTCAGTTTGCTTCAAGGAGAAGCCATGCTGCTCAGCATCTGAAGTTAGAGAGCTGGAAGACTGGGTTTCCCCTTCATTATGTCCTGATGTGTCCATTTTAAAGACAAAATCTTCTTATGATCTAGGGTGAGAGCTCTGTTATTATTTACACAAATGTCAGCTACCACTTTGTGTTTTAAACTGTATCCCAACTTTGACACTAGAAGATCTTATATAAGCGAGCAGATAAGAGATGAGCAGGCTTCAGCACAGGTCTTTATCAGGGCACAAGCTCCTCTGAATGAACCTCACATATTGACCAGTATAATTCAATTTAAGCGGAATAAAAGTAGAACAGGGCAGCCTCCCCACCCGATACACATCACAACACAGATGCTCCTCAGCTTATGATGGGGTCACGTCCTGATAAACCCATCTAAGTCAAGAATATCATTTGAAATGCATTTGAAAATGCATTTAATGCCCCAACAAACCCAACGTAAAGCCGAAAAATTGTAAGTCAGACTATGATAAGTCAGGGACTATCTGTATGTAAAATGATGAATGAATTATAGAGTGTGTAGGCCTCAGACACATGTAGTGAAACAGCACTGGGGAGGCAACTCTGCTTTGTGCTTCTGCTCATGTACACGATGCTCTCATGATTGACTGTTGACCTTTAAAGAGCTGCATAGTGTGGAAACCTTGGGTAGTCTGAGTAGTTGGCGTTTGACCAACTCTGTCCTTTTCTGTGGTGTCCTGTCGTGACTTTGGAGTTTTCTTTAGCCTGGTGCTTTTTTCTTATTTGAGGTTCATACTTGTTATGCTACATGTCTGTGCTGTACCTTAAGTTGCTGTCCCTAACATTATCTGTGGCTTTGAAAACAAGACTCTGATGAATAGTTTGCTCCTTATTTATTTTTGCTAATAAACCTCTGGTTAGTCTATAACTATAAATAAAGATATGCCTATCTTGAGTGATTGAATAGGAATAAATTTAGAGATGCTTACATAAATATTATGCTATACATAATGAAAGAACTTGGAGAAGCAGTCCAAACTCCTAGAAAGACTAGAAGTTTCATTTGTTTTTATAGCTGATATTATGTGGTAGGTTAAAGACTTCTAAGACATTTCAGAGGAATTTTTAGAATAGGAATCCATATTTTACGGTATTTTCCTAATATAAATATGGTAACTCAACACGTGTGGGGGGGTTTGTTTTCTTCATATATCAGCACTGCTTAATGTATTTCTTTTTGCCCCTTTCTTTAAGTTTTTGATGGCTTTGTTTGATCTGACACTTCACAGGAGTCCCTAAAACACTGAGACTTGTGTAATTCATATATCACAGGTGACAGTTCCATGGACAACATATCATGTCTGACTCTCTATTAGATCTGCTATAATCTATGGGGCTTGTGATGAATGAAGAGAGGGTGCTCTGTCCCAGAGCTCCATCACCGTCTATCACCTGGAAACCCTGCAGAGACACTAATTAAAGGAAGATTTTCTGAAGGCCTAAAGTGAGATGAAAATCACAAGTAAGTGAATCGCAGTCTCCTAACAAGCTTCAGTCCGAAAGCTGCTGAGCCACGGAGTGGTCTGCTATGGTATTAGCCTCGTTCTCTGTGTGGCTGAGACAAAGCTTTGTCCCACAACCTCCTGAACCCATGCTTGCATGTATATCTTCTGTCAGTTATTCTTTGGTGCATGTCTTCTGGCTCTGATATGTTCTGAAAACCATATTCTCACTATAGAAGCAAACCGATTAAATTTGTTTTCATCCATCCAAAGAGAAAATGGCTTAGTCTGGTAGAGAGCTCTCTGAAAACACAGTCTCATCTTCTTTGGGTTTTATAAAGTGATTCTTAACTGTCAATGTGTGTATAAATTCTCTGGGATCCTTTTTAAAATGCAGATTCTGATTCAGTAAGTGAATCGGGGTAGAGCCCAAGATTCTGCATGTCTAGTAAGTTGCAGTCCCTTTGCCACACATTGAAGAGCAAGGTTCTAAAAGAACTTCTAGAAGTGTATGCCTGAAGATCGTCTGTGGCAGCTGTAAGTTGAAGGTAGTGAGGAGTCTAGGGTTGTTCAGATTCCAGTTAGAAACCCATCTGCAATAGCGTGTGTCCTGCTTATCTGTGGCAGCTGTAAGTTGAAGGAGTCTAGGGTTGTTCAGATTCCAGTTAGAAACCCATCTGCAATAGCGTGTGTCCTGCTTATTTTCATTAACAAGTACTGAGCCTCATCATTGATCTGACCAGCCTTGAAGGGGGTCAGACTTTATCCCTGAATGAACATCCTGAACCCTGAACCACAACTGCAGGAAAACCACCCAGCAAGGAGAT
Source organism: Galeopterus variegatus (assembly GCF_000696425.1). Lineage (NCBI taxonomy): Eukaryota > Metazoa > Chordata > Mammalia > Dermoptera > Cynocephalidae > Galeopterus > Galeopterus variegatus. The sequence goes on from NW_007730543.1 coordinate 88,053, forward strand.
TAATATTACCTCTTTCTGTATGGACCCTCCACTAGGGGAGCTAGTATTTCTGGCTTTGAGCCAGCTGATCTCATCCACAATTAAGCTGACAGTTCCTCCCAGCAATAAATGCTGTCTTAGAGCCAAGGCAACATTGATTTAATGGGCTCAAACAGTCCCACTGGCCACAATTTTACAGGTTCCCGAGGGAGAGCCCCTCCTTCCCCTGCAGGGGTGCTGTGATCCTTCTTTGTCTTCTTGCCTCTCCATCTTCACTGATGCTGCTGGCCAGGGGGTTGGAACCGCTGCTCAAGAGAGGAGCAGTGAGCTGGGCATTGACGGAGAGATAAAGGCAGAGGAGACCAAGATGTCTGTCAGAGAATGAAGAACAAGGACTGGTGGAGAGCAACGTGAAGAAACACAGGGAAATGGTCCTTTGGTGGGTTTGAGAACATTGGAAACCTCTCATAATGTGTATATTTTCCCATAGACTGCAGAAACACAAGAACTTCAAAACTGGAGGAGGAAAGGAGCCGTTGGCATTCTCTCTGTTTACTAGAGGTTGCAAAACAAATGAAGCCATGGAATCTTGTTCTAAGTAGTGGTAGGTTTTGTGACATATGAAAAGGAATTCAGTAACTGGGATGTGTGGCTAAGAGGAAGCTGTTTGCTGGTGGTCCCGTGAAGTCCTGTGAATAAATTGGGTAGTAGACCCCTTTTACTGCTCCCAGGTCTGGGATTCATGGACTCCCTTCATTTCAAGAAATCCTTGAACTTCCTGAAGTTATATCTGGCATTTTGCAGGTATGAGAATTTTTATTTAATGGGATAAGTTCCCTTTCTTTCATTTGAACATCCAAAGTAGTTTACAATCTATAAAAGGTTAAACAAAAACACCACTCTAAGGAGCTGTAAAGAGAACATTTTGGCTATTCCCTGTGATGTCTACTGCATTGTTCTGCAGTCTGAACCTGATCAGAAAATCATTTCATAATAAATTAAGGAGAAGATGGAGCCCGACTCTTCCAGTAGCAGGAACTAAGACTGACACTGGTTTGCTTGCTTGGGAGGAGCCATCTGAGCTCAGGGGAATTTAGGAAGTGAGGGTGAGAGAGCGGCATTTATGTCTAAAGGATGCTCAGGCCTGGGACAGTTAAATAACTCACTGTGTGTGCTGGCAGCACCAGAGTGAAAGCCTGGGCCACCTTACTCTCACGCACTTGCACGTCTCATGCGGTGTCCTAATTCAGCTGTCACTCTCCCAGAAACATGCGGGAGCCCACTTTTCTATTTCCACGTATTCCATAATGACCCTGAGTGCTGCATGTCCTTGGCACATACCCTTAGACCCAAGATTACTTGGTGAATTTTAGCTTTTTCTTGCTTTACTTTATAATAGTAAAGTTTAAAAGATTGCTCTCCATTTTCAAGACCTTTTTCACTATTGCCTTTTGGACAAAACTCCATTCTACTATCTCACAGTATTGTAAGAGTGCTGAGGGTTAGAAACCCGTGCCTGCATCTTGGTAACATGTATTCAGTCCATGTCTGTGTAGTCTCCAGTCCCATCTGGGTTCGTGCAGTTGCATTATGCACTCTGACATCCATGTCATGTCATGTTTATCCAACTGTTTTACTACTAGTCAAAATCAAAAGTTTTTTCCTCCCCAATTCTCCCAGCAGGCCTTCCCAGCTTAGAGAAAATGAAGCTGTCGGCCATCAGTTTATACATCATCACCAACAAGAAACATGCCAGGATCAGAACCTGCATTTTGTTATTCGACCATTGTTGATGGCAGAGAAAAAAGACAGCCTGATTTTCATTAGCTGTATTGACCCCCAGCCCTGGGAGCAGTGGGGAAAAATATGCATTTTGACTGGAAGTAAACTGAGGAAACATGACATGGAATCAGGGAGGGATTGTAGATCTGTCCCAGGGGTGTGATTTCTTAACAGACTGACTTTTGGCATTGGAGGAAAATCTCAGCAACTCTCTGGACAGAATTTTCATAACTGTCCGCTTGGCAGAGCTGATGTGTGTCTTGAAATAATACTCCTCTATTTTATTTATATGCTCTGGCTTCTCTATACAAATGGTCTTGTTTCTTGAGGCCTGGAGATGTGGACTTCTTTTCCCCTTTCCCGTGTTTTGTCCCCTTTGTATCTGTGGCCTCTAACATAGTGGCTGGCAATATAGGTGTGTAATAAATGTCCTCCAAAAGGAGTTAAGGGCTCTTGTGGGGGTGGAACAGAGGAAAAGGAGCAGGCTCTGGAAGTCAGGCAGGCCTGAGTCTCTATCTGGAAATGTCGCTTGCTGATTTAATCTCAATGTCCTCATCTTTATCAGGGTATAAGAAGACCTTTCTCTGAGAGATGTTAGAAGTAAGTGAATTAGCATGTGGGAAATAACTTCGTGATATCAGTTAATTCCCTCTCCTCTTTTGGTTGCTTCTTCCTTTTGGTATAACTGCTGGTTGTGCTACAAATGTAGAGCAAGTTCAGTACAACTTTTACATGAATCTCATGGTCTTTCTTTTGAATTTTCTGTGTGGTAGAGAAGGAATGATAAGGATATTGTAGTCAGGTAGACATAAAACTCATTTCCCTCTTTATAGAGTGCTCAACTAAAACAAAGGTCTTGACACAAACACTGCCCAGAGTAAGAGAGATTAGTTACATACCGCCCCTGTATCTACAAGTGGAGATTTCCCATTTTTCTATTGTGTTTGCACTTACAGGTAATTTTTGTGGTTCTAACGAAAGGTGGACAGAGAGCCTTGTTAAATAGAACATTGGGGCGGTATTGGGAAAGAGGAAAAAGGGGAGAAGCAGCAGGGTGTTGGGCAGGGAAGAAAAGAGCGAGGCAGCAGCCAATGTGGGAGGGCTTGGCGAGCAGCACCGAGCCTCGGTGGTACTGGGTGGAAGAAATACCACTGCCCGTCATACCCCCGCTTTCCTTTCCCATGGTCTGGATACTGCCTTGGCTGCTGTCTTTTGGCTGCAGTTTTCAGGGTTAAGATTTAAATCTCTCTTTCTCTTCCTCTTTATAACTATAATAAAGGCACCAGGAGGTCCTGGTCCCTCTGGCCCAGAATAAGATGAAAGAACAAAGGAAACTTGATTCCATGCCTGGAAATTGAATTTTCTTTATTGGGTCCATTTTTTAAAATCCTGGGGTAGGAGATTCACCTGGACTTGGGGGCATTTCATTTGTACTTGGCTAAGACCCTGGGGTAGACAATTGGAGCGCAGCTGTATAAATTTGGTGGATGTGTTATAACATGTATGTTGGGGGGGGGGGGAACTAAAAAAATGCTTTCAGTAAGGAAGGTTAAAATTTCTCCTAATCATTGCTGGTAAGGAAACAATTTCCACCTAAGGACATTTTCAATTCATTTCAGCAAGTTTTTGCCAATCGTCTATGATTTGCACGACAAGGAGAGCTAAGAGTTCCCCGCTCTCCTGGGTCTGGTGTTATGGTGAGGCAGAGCCAACTTACACAGGAAACAGTTAAAGAAACAGATAGAAATAAAGCACTCAATTGACATTTTTAACGGGCCTAAGTTTCAATAAATAGTCTGTGGTATAAGGGTAGCGAGAAAGGTCAACCATCAGCACTATTATGGCAGCCAGAGAGAGGATCTTGGAAGTGGATTCCATAACAGAGGGACTCCCTAACAGGGCACACAGGATGCAGTGCCCATCTCCATTTTTTGACTCTTTCTTGTCAGGTCCTTATATATTCCCTAGGAAGGAATCACAGTTCTTCTCATGTGCCATATTTCGTTATGTGTCTGCATCTTTGCATAACTCTCCCTATGTCTGGAAGATTTCTCTCCGTTTTCACTTGTTTCTGTGATGGTTCATTCATACATAACCTGGTTCAATGCTGTTTATCTTTCAAAACTCATTTTACATGTCTCCTCCTCATCCAGGTAGTCTTCCCAGAGAACTGACTCAGCCTCCCCAGTTGCCCCTAGACTGAGCAGGGTATTCCTGCTCCAAGTTAGGTTAGCAGCTACGCATACCTTACATACAGTGCAATGAGGGCAAATGCTGTGTCCTGACCAGACTCTAAGCTCCGTCTGCACAGTGACTTGTTTTAGGTCTGTGCCTCCTGCATCTGCAGGATTGGCAATCCATAGCCAACTCAAGAAAAGGATTTTGAATAAGTGAATAAGAGAATACCAGAAAAGTAGTCATGAGCACCTCAATGCTATGTTAGCTGCACATTCCTGGGAAGAAAACTTCTGTAGCAAGGAGTCCCACTTCAGAATCAGAATTCCTAACACATATCTCATCCCCTGAAAATTATGCCCTTGCCTGGCAGCGATTCCTACCCACTTAGAAGAGGAAACCTCTTAGCATTGGCCACAGGTGACTGTATGCCCTGGCTGTCCTACTGGGAGTTGGCATGGCTCCACATTTCCTCCAGGAGTGAGAATGCTGAGGCCGGCTTCTTCCAGATGAATGAAGGGTCCTGGCAATGCTAACTGAGCAAGCTTTGGGGTCCACTTGAAGGCTGACCTGCATGTGTTGTGCAGTACACGCTCTGCTGGAGAATGGGTGCTGCGTTTAGTGTTCCATTTTCCCTGCAAGAGATGCAGAGATGTGAGGCCAACCAGAGAGAGGTTAAAGAGATGTGGGAGCCTTACAGCTGGGGATCATTAACAACAATCAGGACCAACATAAAAAGGCAGCAGGACTTCCCTCCCTCTTGGCCTTGGAAGCCATCTGGAGAGAGAAAATTTGGTTTAAACTCTGGTAAAAAAAATTTTAGTACTCTGAGATTTTTTTTGTTATTGTTGTTTTTTTAACTTCTCCATAGAAGTCCCTCAAGGCCCTAAAATCTGTCCCTTGAAACTCCTTACCAGAAAATCTTGCACCCATTTAAACCAGAGAAGATGAATGATAGCACAACCATGCACTTACTTTCTTGGAAATACCTAGGAGGCCCAGTGAATCTTTTCTCATATTCTGAAAGCCATGATCCTATTCTAATCAGAACTAAGTAGGATTCCTTGACTGCCATATCCACAAGCCCCTTCTAAGGGTCCACCCTCTGCCTCAGCTGATTGGAACACAGGTGGCCTTCTGAACCTTGCACAGCTCAAGGCCTACTACAAGGTCTGGCTAAGTCAATCAGATTTCCCCCCCTAGACAACTGCAAGCAGGAACAGAGGGAATCTGCAATCTGTGATGGACCCTTGAGATGGAAGATCAAGGTTGTATAGAATTAGCGCTGAGTCTGCTTTCCTGATATCACCTGCAGACTGAAGTCATGAAGGGCTGGGTAGTGAAGACCTGAGGAAGCAGCTGAGCAAAAGGGGTGGGTCAAGTGTGCAGAGAAATAAAGATGACACCCCACAGGCCCTAAAGGAGGAGGGAGTAGCCCCAGTTACTGCATGCCGCTTTCCAAGTCCAGGTCCAACTTTACTGTGTTTTCTGTCCTTGGATGTCCAGATGTCCATGACATCATTGTATCCTTATAACTCTCCTTTCAGTAGCTTGAGAGGGTCTCCATTCCTAGAAATGGAAAAAGCCCTGAACTTGTCCTGGTCAGGCTTTGCTTGGCTATGGCACTTATATTGCTTTCTCTGGGCTCAATAAAAACAATGCATTTAGATGAAAGGGGGCTAACAGTAGTTGATCAATGACTGTCCTTACCTTGTTAATACCTACCATAGTTCATGGCCTCTGGAAACCACTCACTGTCTTAATTCACTTTCTCTCTTAGCCATCTGCATTGTGCAACAATTTGGACTTTAATGGCATTGTCTTGCAGGAGTCTCTAATCAGTCTAGACATGTTAGTGTTTTTATTGAGACTCTAATTTAAACAATAGCTATCAATATTATTCATGCTTCTCTTAATCTCCCCATATCACTTGGTTGTGGGGCACAGTGCAGGCACATTCACCAGCTATTCCTTGACATGGGAAGGTAGTGATGCTGACTTGTGTTTTCCTCTTAGGCATTGGTGAGTGAAGGAAACCATCTGACTCTCTTGTATAATTTGCTTTTGAAACCAATGCCATAAAATCAAGGGCAGAAGCTCAGCTCCACCCTCTCGTTTTGTAATTGATACTCAGAGTAGCAGAGAGGCCAGTTTGAGGATGGAGTTCCAGGACAAGGGAACATTCTATGGCCTTGAATTTTTTTTTTCCTTTCAGCCAAATTAAAATAACCTTATGGTTTTTTAAAACCTGATTATAAAAGGAATATAGGTTTTAACATTCAAGGCCTCGGTATTGCCATTCTCTCTGCCTAAAATGCTCTTCTCCCTGGGATGCTCGTGGCTGGGTCCTTTGTTTCATTCATATATGAATATCACCCCTCTGAGAGACCTTTGACCATCCTAAATATAATAGCCCAGTAGTTGCTCTCAATCACCTTTCTCTGCTTTAATTTCTTTCAATGCACAAACCACATACTGACCTTATATCCTATTTTTATTTATTCCTTGCCTCCCCAACAACATTATAAGCCCACGAGCCCAGCAGGGACTTTGTTTTGTTCTGGGTCATATCTTCAGCACCTAAAATAGTGCCAAGTACCTGGGACCAACACAGATATGTGGAATGGATATATAAATAAACTGTAAAAATTTAAAGACTTCATAAAGAATAAAATAGAAAGTAAATATTACTCATTTCCACCACCCAGAGATAAATGGTGTTAACATTTTAGTGGATAACATTCTTGAATTTTTTAGTGAAGGAAGAGAGCATACTATTTTTGATCTGATTTTTTCCTCATTACAGTGAATGTGGATATCTTTTGACATTACATCAGTAGTTCTCAGCTATGGTAGCGTAGCAGGTGGAGAGTGCTAAAATCCACATTCTGAAGTCCAACCCCAGACCAACTCAATCAGGTATTTCAGAGTTAGGGTCAACATGTCTAGCTTCAGAAATGATTTGGATGTTATGAAATGAGCTGGAGTTATTTTAATGGCTGCACAGAATGGGAAGGCTTTTTGTTTTTGTTTTCAAAGCTAGTGGACTCTAATAGGAATCTTAACCTATGACCTATGAAGCTAGATGTACCTACCACTGATCTGGATTCATAATATGCGATACTAACAAATACTTTTATAGTACTTACTATGCATCTCTCTCTCTCTCTCTCTCTCTCTCTCTATATATATATATATATATATATATATATATATATANGACAAGGAGAGCTAAGAGTTCCCCGCTCTCCTGGGTCTGGTGTTATGGTGAGGCAGAGCCAACTTACACAGGAAACAGTTAAAGAAACAGATAGAAATAAAGCACTCAATTGACATTTTTAACGGGCCTAAGTTTCAATAAATAGTCTGTGGTATAAGGGTAGTGAGAAAGGTCAACCATCAGCACTATTATGGCAGCCAGAGAGAGGATCTTGGAAGTGGATTCCATAACAGAGGGACTCCCTAACAGGGCACACAGGATGCAGTGCCCATCTCCATTTTTTGACTCTTTCTTGTCAGGTCCTTATATATTCCCTAGGAAGGAATCACAGTTCTTCTCATGTGCCATATTTCGTTATGTGTCTGCATCTTTGCATAACTCTCCCTATGTCTGGAAGATTTCTCTCCGTTTTCACTTGTTTCTGTGATGGTTCATTCATACATAACCTGGTTCAATGCTGTTTATCTTTCAAAACTCATTTTACATGTCTCCTCCTCATCCAGGTAGTCTTTCCAGAGAACTGACTCAGCCTCCCCAGTGGCCCCTAGACTGAGCAGGGTGTTCCTGCTCCAAGTTAGGTTAGCAGCTACGCATACCTTACATACAGTGCAATGAGGGCAAATGCTGTGTCCTGACTGTTCAATGCTGTTTATCTTTCAAAACTCATTTTACATGTCTCCTCCTCATCCAGGTAGTCTTCCCAGAGAACTGACTCAGCCTCCCCAGTTGCCCCTAGACTGAGCAGGGTATTCCTGCTCCAAGTTAGGTTAGCAGCTACGCATACCTTACATACAGTGCAATGAGGGCAAATGCTGTGTCCTGACCAGACTCTAAGCTCCGTCTGCACAGTGACTTGTTTTAGGTCTGTGCCTCCTGCATCTGCAGGATTGGCAATCCATAGCCAACTCAAGAAAAGGATTTTGAATAAGTGAATAAGAGAATACCAGAAAAATAGTCATGAGCACCTCAATGCTATGTTAGCTGCACATTCCTGGGAAGAAAACTTCTGTAGCAAGGAGTCCCACTTCAGAATCAGAATTCCTAACACATATCTCATCCCCTGAAAATTATGCCCTTGCCTGGCAGCGATTCCTACCCACTTAGAAGAGGAAACCTCTTAGCATTGGCCACAGGTGACTGTATGCCCTGGCTGTCCTACTGGGAGTTGGCATGGCTCCACATTTCCTCCAGGAGTGAGAATGCTGAGGCCGGCTTCTTCCAGATGAATGAAGGGTCCTGGCAATGCTAACTGAGCAAGCTTTGGGGTCCACTTGAAGGCTGACCTGCATGTGTTGTGCAGTACACGCTCTGCTGGAGAATGGGTGCTGCGTTTAGTGTTCCATTTTCCCTGCAAGAGATGCAGAGATGTGAGGCCAACCAGAGAGAGGTTAAAGAGATGTGGGAGCCTTACAGCTGGGGATCATTAACAACAATCAGGACCAACATAAAAAGGCAGCAGGACTTCCCTCCCTCTTGGCCTTGGAAGCCATCTGGAGAGAGAAAATTTGGTTTAAACTCTGGTAAAAAAAATTTTAGTACTCTGAGATTTTTTTTGTTATTGTTGTTTTTTTAACTTCTCCATAGAAGTCCCTCAAGGCCCTAAAATCTGTCCCTTGAAACTCCTTACCAGAAAATCTTGCACCCATTTAAACCAGAGAAGATGAATGATAGCACAACCATGCACTTACTTTCTTGGAAATACCTAGGAGGCCCAGTGAATCTTTTCTCATATTCTGAAAGCCATGATCCTATTCTAATCAGAACTAAGTAGGATTCCTTGACTGCCATATCCACAAGCCCCTTCTAAGGGTCCACCCTCTGCCTCAGCTGATTGGAACACAGGTGGCCTTCTGAACCTTGCACAGCTCAAGGCCTACTACAAGGTCTGGCTAAGTCAATCAGATTTCCCCCCCTAGACAACTGCAAGCAGGAACAGAGGGAATCTGCAATCTGTGATGGACCCTTGAGATGGAAGATCAAGGTTGTATAGAATTAGCGCTGAGTCTGCTTTCCTGATATCACCTGCAGACTGAAGTCATGAAGGGCTGGGTAGTGAAGACCTGAGGAAGCAGCTGAGCAAAAGGGGTGGGTCAAGTGTGCAGAGAAATAAAGATGACACCCCACAGGCCCTAAAGGAGGAGGGAGTAGCCCCAGTTACTGCATGCCGCTTTCCAAGTCCAGGTCCAACTTTACTGTGTTTTCTGTCCTTGGATGTCCAGATGTCCATGACATCATTGTATCCTTATAACTCTCCTTTCAGTAGCTTGAGAGGGTCTCCATTCCTAGAAATGGAAAAAGCCCTGAACTTGTCCTGGTCAGGCTTTGCTTGGCTATGGCACTTATATTGCTTTCTCTGGGCTCAATAAAAACAATGCATTTAGATGAAAGGGGGCTAACAGTAGTTGATCAATGACTGTCCTTACCTTGTTAATACCTACCATAGTTCATGGCCTCTGGAAACCACTCACTGTCTTAATTCACTTTCTCTCTTAGCCATCTGCATTGTGCAACAATTTGGACTTTAATGGCATTGTCTTGCAGGAGTCTCTAATCAGTCTAGACATGTTAGTGTTTTTATTGAGACTCTAATTTAAACAATAGCTAGCAATATTATTCATGCTTCTCTTAATCTCCCCATATCACTTGGTTGTGGGGCACAGTGCAGGCACATTCACCAGCTATTCCTTGACATGGGAAGGTAGTGATGCTGACTTGTGTTTTCCTCTTAGGCATTGGTGAGTGAAGGAAACCATCTGACTCTCTTGTATAATTTGCTTTTGAAACCAATGCCATAAAATCAAGGGCAGAAGCTCAGCTCCACCCTCTCGTTTTGTAATTGATACTCAGAGTAGCAGAGAGGCCAGTTTGAGGATGGAGTTCCAGGACAAGGGAACATTCTATGGCCTTGAATTTTTTTTTTCCTTTCAGCCAAATTAAAATAACCTTATGGTTTTTTAAAACCTGATTATAAAAGGAATATAGGTTTTAACATTCAAGGCCTCGGTATTGCCATTCTCTCTGCCTAAAATGCTCTTCTCCCTGGGATGCTCGTGGCTGGGTCCTTTGTTTCATTCATATATGAATATCACCCCTCTGAGAGACCTTTGACCATCCTAAATATAATAGCCCAGTAGTTGCTCTCAATCACCTTTCTCTGCTTTAATTTCTTTCAATGCACAAACCACATACTGACCTTATATCCTATTTTTATTTATTCCTTGCCTCCCCAACAACATTATAAGCCCACGAGCCCAGCAGGGACTTTGTTTTGTTCTGGGTCATATCTTCAGCACCTAAAATAGTGCCAAGTACCTGGGACCAACACAGATATGTGGAATGGATATATAAATAAACTGTAAAAATTTAAAGACTTCATAAAGAATAAAATAGAAAGTAAATATTACTCATTTCCACCACCCAGAGATAAATGGTGTTAACATTTTAGTGGATAACATTCTTGAATTTTTTAGTGAAGGAAGAGAGCATACTATTTTTGATCTGATTTTTTCCTCATTACAGTGAATGTGGATATCTTTTGACATTACATCAGTAGTTCTCAGCTATGGTAGCGTAGCAGGTGGAGAGTGCTAAAATCCACATTCTGAAGTCCAACCCCAGACCAACTCAATCAGGTATTTCAGAGTTAGGGTCAACATGTCTAGCTTCAGAAATGATTTGGATGTTATGAAATGAGCTGGAGTTATTTTAATGGCTGCACAGAATGGGAAGGCTTTTTGCTTTTGTTTTCAAAGCTAGTGGACTCTAATAGGAATCTTAACCTATGACCTATGAAGCTAGATGTACCTACCACTGATCTGGATTCATAATATGCGATACTAACAAATACTTTTATAGTACTTACTATGCCTCTCTCTCTCTCTCTCTCTCTCTCTATATATATATATATATATGTATATATATATATATACATATATATATATATATATAATTATATATATATAATTCCTTTAATTCTCACAAGAACTTTTAAGTTTGGCACATTGTTATCACTATTTTACAAATGAAGAAATTGAGACACAAGGAGGTTGAATAATTCACCCAAGGTCAAGGTCACATATAGCCAGTAAGAAACAAAGCTGGGATTTGAACTCAGGGAATGTGATTCTAGAGTCTATTCTCCTGACCTTGACACTGTACAGCACTCCCTATATATTAGATTCTAACATATTATATATGTTAATAATTCACATTAACTTAGTTCCCCAGTTTGGAAAATAACATTCACTTAGGAAGGGTGAATGTTCATTCAACAAAGACTGTTGCTCTGTCACTTTTGGAGACATTTAGTCATTATCTACTTAATGGTTGGCTGACCCTGGGCAAATTGTTCAACTTCTTGTAGCTTAGCTATATCTAAAAAATGGGAACAGAAATGCCAGCTGATCACCTGTGGAGGGAATGCATCTGATCCATCTATTACAGTGCCTGGCACAGGTAGGTCCTGAATAAATGACAGGTATTAGTGTCATCAGCACTTCACTTGATCCTCACAGACACACTGGGAGGAACACAGGAGGAGCATTTGGAAAGATGAACTATGTGGGGCTCAGAGTGTAACATTTTGCTTATACCTATCTCCTTCCAGTAAGCAGAGTAGCTTGATAGGCCTGAATATACTTTGGCACATAATTTGGTGGATGAATCCTCTATTGCCTCATGGAACAAATGTCAAAAGTCTTTTTTTTTACCTAACCCTCTTGCTGTAAGTTATAGAGAAAAAGGCAGATGGGGATAGAATGGAGGTTGGAAGATAGGTGGTATATCTGCCATTTTTGGTTGTCTTTATTCTATTTTACCAGTGAGCAATTTAATATTACTTGCAGAATAACAGAGATGTTAATTGTCATGTCAGAGCTTTTACATGACAAGATACAGTTAGTTATTGAATAGATAAGGACAATTTCAATGCAGTACAGTTATGGTTGAGGTAGCACAAGTGAACGGTGACATTTTTTATTTAACTCCCTATTACATTAAAAAATCAAGTCCTTACGCCTTTTCTTAAGAAATTATCAGTCATCAGTCTTTTGAACTGTGAGGCTCATAGTTACATGTGTCTCCAGAATATGTCTGAACTGTCACATTATAAAGCGTTCTCCGCCTGTGAGGTGGCCAACCGAGTCTACTCTTGCTCGGGATGCTCAAAGACTAAGGACTAAAGGATAGGAGAGAGAAGTGAGAGGGCACAGAGTTGGGAGGGAAGACTGAGATAGAACTTTCTGCTGAGTGGGAGAAGCAATGGGATAAGAAGGGGGAGACAGGAATTGGGAGACTGTGTGCCTGGGACAGCATGTGAAATGGTAGTTGTTTTTTTCCTGAGGATTCAGAGCTTAGATGTTCTCAGACATGGCCAAAATATCACATGAAGTTTGGTGACACATCTCTAAGATTTTTTTCTACACTGCCTTTATTTCCTTACTTCTCAGGTACCCCTTGACATACTCTATTTGGGCTTCCATTATTGAACCGGTTCAGCTCTGAGAAGGGTCACTGGTAACCTCCATGCATTCTTGGTCTTTATCTTGTGTGACCCCTCAGCATCTTTGGTTATTGTATTACTACCTCCTAAAAGAGCGAGCATGCTCTTGCCTTGCTTTGGACACCACATCTTCTGGTTTTCCTTCTGGGAGTCTGCCTACTCCTATTCAATAGCCCGTATCAGCTCACCCTTTCTCCCCATCTTTAGATATTTGAGAATTTCTGGTCCTTGGCCCTCTTCTCTTTCCTATGACTCTCCCCCAGGCAATTTGATTTATGCCTATGGCTTTAATTACATTCTGCATTACAGAATTATCACACTGATGACTTATAATTTTGTGTATCTCTAGAATGGAGATCCCTTCAGACTCACATGTGAGATGACCCCTCTCACCCCCACTGCAAACCCTGTTTCATGGCCAAACTCACCTCTCAAAAACTGGACAAACATCGCTCCCACTCCAAACAAAATCTTCTTCCACTTTTCCTCATGGCAGCTCGCATCCTGTCTCTCACCATTCACCTCAAAACGTTGTCCATGTCTCTATTGGTCTTACCTTCTGAGTTTTTCTTGGCCTGTCCATCTCTCTCCTTGTACAGTGTCATTGTCATAGATGAAGCTACCATGATCTCTTCCTTGACAACATGTCCTCTTAACTGACATTCTCACATTCTCTTCCAATCTAATTTCCATTCATTTTTTTCCAATTAGCTTCCACCTACTCTGAAACTGAAAATCAAAATTCTTAACACAGTCTAAACCCTAAATGATAGGGAACTTGACTCTCCTATCAGTCTCAACAGCTCTCTGTTCACTCTCTGAGTCCCAGACCCTTTAGCATCCAGGCTCCTTTCTGGCTAAGAGACTTAACATGTCCTGTTCCCTTTCCTTGGGAATCCCCCTCCCCCTCCACATACTGGGTAATTAATTGCTGCTTTTTTACTTCCTCAAGGGAAGTGTTCGCTGACCTTCCAGTTCCTTCTGCTATATGCATTTATACCCTACCATCCTTTTTTTTTTAAATCCAGTATTTATCACAAAGTGTCACTAAATAGTTAACTAGGGAAATACTAGTCTACCTTTACTATCTCAATGTGACAGTAAAATCCATGAAGGTAGAGGCCCTATTACTATTGTTTTCTGCTTTCATCCCAGTACCTAGTACCTATTAGTTGAAAGAAAGAGAAAATAGGGATTTAGAAAGTTCAGAAAACAATCTGGGCAAGAAAATATTCCATTACTAAATTTGGAAAGAATAAAAGGATTTTTTCTCAAATGGTCAGTCTCTATTTTTCTTTTCTTTTTTTTTTTTTTAGTCCATTTCTTTTCCACGTGGTAAAATAGGTGGGATGATGGGATACTTTCTCTGCTACAAAACTTCAACTAAATGAGAACAGTCATTCTATATATATATGCTGAGAATATATGCCCAGTTGTATAACTGTTCTTTGCCTCTATGGAAGATTCTATTAGTTTTTTTTCCTTCTGTTTAAAAAAAAGTGAGAAAGATGAAAGTTATTATATTTCCAATTGCTGAATCAAGTTTCTGATTTAAATCCACATCTCTTTATGAATTTAATTGAATGGTATGTTAAAGATGGTTGAAGGGTATAAAGTTCTGTGCTGGTATCAGTCTGAGCACACCTAAGTAATTAGTGAGGAGTGTAAATACTTTCTTTAAATAAACTGCTGTCTTTTTAGCACTTGAGGGAGATTTCATCTTTATCCTTCTTTCCTTGATTAAAAGAGAAATGATATGGGTGTTAGAACTGAAGGGCCCTTCATTCACTTCATGGGCGGTGCTGACACCGGAGACTATTGCATGAGGGGAAAGAATGCAAAATTCTCACCCCTGACAAAACTGTCACAAAATCCCATTTTCACATGTCTGAGAAAAAAAAAAAAAAAAAGAATGCACAATGCTGTTCATTTCCAATTTGGTTTTTTCAACAGCTAAATACAGGTGGTAAATGAATAATATCATTACATAACTATTTTATAAAACATCTCCAATGATTATCACTGGAAGTCTTTTGTGTGGAACAATATATGGGGGATGGGCAATGGAGAAATGGAAATAAATGAGGAGTTACCAGGATGGAGACTTATTGGAAGACTGTTTAGAAGGTAAGAAAGGAAAGGAATGTGTTTCTGTGGAAAAGCAGAAGGGGAAGGTGGTTTGAAGAGATTAGAGAGAGCAAAAGGACGTGGGGTAGACAGCTGAAAGTCCATGGAGAATTAAAAACCTGTAGTAGAATTTTGAATTGGATGTGCATACAAGAGGAATTGATTGAGGATCAGGGAGTAGGGTGTAGTATTTCAGAATTATAGATGCAAGGAAATGGACAGGGCCATTGTCCACAGGCATTGATGCACCGACTTGGGTACAGGAGTGAGCTCATTGTGGCACTGGGAAGTCGTGGAGTGTTGCATCAGCCGCTGCTGAGGTCCTTCTCTTCTTCTCCTGTTTTTCTGAGCCCCTGGCAAGATCTCCCTTAACAACATGAGTCATATTTTCTAACACGTGATCTGATGCTATTTTGTTTTTAAAAATTTTAAATCATATGAAGAAAAAGTGGTCTGATGGTGAAAAAGATATCCTAAATTGTGGGAGTCGTCTATCTATCATCTATCTGTATAAGTTTGGAAATGTTTAAATTTATTTATTCATTCAGATACATATTTTATGCTTATGTCTTCAAGCATTTGAAAGCTTTTCATATTGAGGAAGGTTTCTGGTGATGCTGAGGGTGACTCTAGAAACACTGATGACAGGTAAATTTTGACTCAAAATAGGGAAGAGCTGTCCACAATATTGCCTATACCTGGAGTAGTGCTGAATTCTTCATAGTTAGAAGAGTTGAACATGGGTAAGTCAGCAGCATGGCAGGAATGTGGCAATAAGAGATGCAAATCAGAAAGCCTGGACTAGGTAGTTTATTAATCTGTGACCTAGCCTGGACTAGGTAGCCTGGACTAGGTAGCTTGTTAACCTGTGGCTTAGAGGCAGGCCATGGTCTCCAGATGTCTTTCATCTGTCCCTTTTGGGTTTCATAATTTTTAAACTAGTTGCCAACATCTAAACATTGAGATGATTTTTCTTGAAAAACTAGAAGATCTGACAGTGGAGCACTAGACTTAATAAATGACGAGCCTGTCACAGGAAAGTAGCTATTGTTCCTTGAAATGGAGCATAGATCTTCTGTTTGTCACAGGCAAACAGTCCATGTCACACAATCTCCTTACTTCGTGCATTAAAGTTTTCACCTGGCTTATAGCTTTTCTCCAATTGTGAGATTTTCCCAAATCTATGAAAATTTCAACATTATTTTTTTCATTTTAGATATTTTGTATTTTGAGTGTGGTGTGATTAATTGGTAACCTAAACTTTAGTTGGTGGTTAAACTATTTCAGTTTGAGATAGAAGTGAGAAGATCCAAGGGAGGGAGAAAACATTAAGGTTTTTTAATAATTTTAAGTTAAATATATTAAAGATATTTTATATTGATAATCATGCATCTGATTAGATTAACCCACAATATTGCTTATAAAATTGGCTGTTCTGTAAGTACTGATATTTCTTTATGTGAGTAGACATATACTTTTCTTCATAAGGCGTGGCGCTTGAAACTGTAAGACAGAAGTGAATCACTGTCATAAGTCCTTCTGGAATGTTTTAAACCAGATTGCAGTAATTTTTGCAGAATGTATATAGATTCTAGACATCCATGTCTTATAAGCACCTATGCTTAACAGGAAGAAGTCTGAAACAAACACATTTTGTTTGAGAATTTAACGTCCTTTTATACTTAAAAATGTAACCAAGGAATTCGAAACTTTGTCTTTTAATTTTACCACGTACGTACTTTGTCTATCTCATTGACAAAAATATACCACAATATACCACATTTCATTAGCGCTGTACAACTCTAGTGTGCAAATCCTTAAAAATAAAGTTACCAGATTCATACACGTTTTAAATGGAATCAGTTCCCAGATCTGGTCATGCAGAAAGTCTTAGGCAAGCTGGAGATAAAAAAAAGAAAGGTGTTTTCCTCTCTGTATTTATTTATTTATTTATTTATTTATTTATTTATTTATTTATTTATTTATTT
>NW_007730543.1:106449-108059 GCF_000696425.1 Galeopterus variegatus
TCCTAGAATTAGAGGTGGTTGGAATCTCTATAATCATCTAGTTTGGCTTTCACAAACCAGTAGTCCACCAGCCCTCACCTCAGCATTGTTTAGTTAGACTGGGGTAGAGATTTTTGTTTGTCTGTTTGTTTGTTTTTAATCTGAATCTTGTCCAATGAGGCATGTGTTGTTCAGGCCACTATAGACCCCAAATTCTCCCAATTTATTCATAACTACTTACTCGACACATTTATGCTACCTACCTAGCCTATTAAAGTATTTATGTTTATAACCTCTAATCTATTAAGTTAAACCATGTGACATATCTACTTTTTTTTTAGATTTAAAAGATGGCTGAATATTAGAAATTCCATATACTTCAATGCTCTTATTTCACAGATAAAAAAGTAGAAGAGGTCTAGAGAATGACTCCCTTATTCAAAGTTACAGAGATACTAATATCTCAAAACAGGTATATTTTTTCAGGGGTTTCTAAGTAAAGGATAATTTTACTAGATTGATAAACATTGCCTATTAAATTGCAATTGCCCCTGGGATTTATAATTTTTGAAGCTTTATCACTAAACATGTNTATTTATTTATTTATTTATTTATTTATTTATTTATTTATTTATTTATTTATTTTTGTTACTCTTTCAAATCTATTACCATTTGCTTGTAAGAAATAGACCTTTAAGACTTCTATGTGCTGCTTAGGATAGTTGCTATATCTGTAGTCAGTAAATGTTCTCATAAAGATTTACGAGATGTACATAGACATTTTGGTCTAGAGATATTTTCCCATTAAAGAGAAGAGAAAAGCAAAAGATTTTTTTTAAACCATTTTTTTTAAAAGAGCGGGTGTTATATACATATCATTTATAAATAAGCCCTGAAATAGCCATAAGATATATGTGACAGAGAGTTGAGTAAATGTGGTCAATATTAAGATTTTCACAATTGACTCAAGTGGGTAAAATTGATTTCTTAAACTTATAGCCCATTATGAGTATGCGTTTGACCTAACCAGACTTACGTGGTGGCATTTGCATTCTTGTGTGGCTGGATTTTCTGTCTATTGTCTAGCAAATGCTACTAACAGGAAAGAAGCTCTTCTGGGGTGATATGTATGAGATCCTTAAAGGTTCTTTTTAAGCAGTGGGAAAAAAAACCTTTGTTTTTTTTCTTCCCATTTTTAAAATTCAGACTAGTATGGAATGTGTTTCAGAGTTTCCCCACTTATTTTTCATGACCGCTGATGAGAAGCTTGTCATTTTCAGGAACGGGGAAGGTAAAGCAGTGTTCTATAACCCCTCTATTTGTCATGGTGAAAATTTGGCAGTTTATTGACTTTCCTTTTTCATTCATGTTGACTTGTCATCTTTCTTGCTTTCTGGTTTCCTAATCATGGTAGCTCTTGTTCGAGGGCTTGTTTTTATAGGGGCAGTAACAGAATATTGTTTGCTGCAATTATTTCATTTTAACATGACTTCTTGGTGATGTCTTCTCGAGGCTGCATAAGAGCAAAACTAATACTTTTAAGAACTCCTTTTCTCTAGCCTGATATACCTCCTAGAATTAGAGGTGGTTGGAATCTCTATAATCATCTAGTTTGGCTTTCACAAACCAGT
>NW_007730543.1:108417-109480 GCF_000696425.1 Galeopterus variegatus
TGATAGGTAGGAGAATGATGACAGGAGGTGAACACCAATGTCTAAAAGGAAAAGAAAGGGTAGCACTGAAGAAGCATGAGGGGACACGTGGAAAATGAGACAGAGAATGAGAGGATATGCAGAAATAAACTTCAATTCTCATGCCTGCAGAGGTGCATAAGGAGAGGTTCATGGGATGGGCCATTGAGGAAAACTGAAGAGAACACAGTGAGCAATTCATGGAGGCTGAGTGGAGTTTTCCTGAAATGCTGTTTTCTCTGTAGATGTACCACTTGTTTTATGTGAATTAATAGTCATCAGAATCAATATGCTCTAAGTGATGTAAGTGAATTTTAACATTCTTTCATTTAACATATTTCTATCATGAACCATATTTAATGATCAGCCTAAAATTGGAAATAGATATTTATTGCGGGCCTCTAAGTTATGAGTTCATTTTATAATTGAGTTGGGACAAAGATATGATTATAGTTTGTTCATTGTATGCACTATGGCTTAAATAATGCCTCTGAAATGCATGCATGTAGATGAAACTGCATCTGTGCATCTAAGGAAAAAAAGTCCCGTCCTTTTTATTTCAGAGTATTGAGAAAATGGGTTCTGAGATTGATTCTGACAGTTAATAAAAGTAAAGAGTTATAATATTGTACTCTAAAAATTAGAGGGAACAGAGCCACTTAATTACAAGTGGCTGGTTTTTCAGCTTCAGATTCCTGTGCTTGTTATGAGATCACTAGGAATTATTTCCTGATTTTTCTAGTTCTAAATGTGCCAAGAAGACAATCGACCTCACCTAGTATGCTAATATTAATAAATGATAATTATGTTCTCAATAATAAAAGTATACAATAACCTCAAGATTTTATGTAGCACTTAAAGCTACATCATTTCCTTAGATTCCTGCAACAACCCCATGAACTGACCATGAGTATTATCCCCATTTCTAAGATGGGGAAGTTGAGGTTTGGCAAGAGAAAGTGGCCTGTCATGAAGTATCAGGGTTGAGATTAGAGTCAGGATCTGTTTACTCTAATTCCGATGTGTTGCCTCTTGGGATGTGGAG